>NW_017096548.1:0-61204 GCF_001412225.1 Nicrophorus vespilloides
TTTTGGTGTTTTTTCTGTCTCTGGCCGCGTCAGCGTACGAAAAGTCAGGTTTTATCCTTGGGTATTCCTTCGGTTGGGGCTGCTGAGGTTGAGACGGCGCACTGGTCGGTGGTAATTTCTTCTCCGTCAGTCTCGGTAATTTCTTACTCTGCATCTCTTTGTATACTGTGCAGCCCTTGTAGTTGGCAGGGTGTTTGCCGCTGCACAGTACACATGTTGCTTCACTTGATTTGTCTTTCCTACAATCCGCGGTGAGGTGGTTCTGGCCGCACTTCACGCAGCGCGGTCTCAGAGTGCAGTAGCCCTTAGTGTGTCCGTACCTCTGGCATCTCGAACACTGTGGGATGTCGTATCTGCGGTGCGGCGTCTCGATCACCACTTTCATGCTTTGCATGGTACATGATATTATGGACGTCCTTGTTATTTGCGTTTGGCGCTAAGTCGACGAAGAACAGCGGCAACGGTTCCTTAGTATGACGGCTTCTTACATTAATAATACTTTTTACCTCGTTTATCTCCTTTTTCAGCGATTCCACGTCCACTTTCAGGTGAATATTTTTGATGACCACCCTGTAGGATCGTTGCTGCTTAGGCTGGTAAGTATGAAACTCAGTGCCCTGGCTCTCTAATAATTTCATGATGGCCGTGTAGTTCTCGGAGGTACTCGGGAGGATTTTAACGGAGTCCCTACCGACCATCTCGAGGACGTGACCATTGGCTGCTTTCGCGTTAACTGCAGCTCTCAGCTCATTTATATTAGTTATCTCCAGCAAGATAAACGGCGGCGGCTTTGATACAAAAACTTAACATTTGAATATATTCAAATAAAAATAAATATACCAATATTAAAATATTTTTTTTTTGGTTTATTTTTGTGTTAGTTCAACTTTATATTTATATTTCTTCTGTGACTATAAAACATATTTTATCCTAAATCAAATTTATTCTAGTTTTGCGTTAGTGCTCAATGTGATTTAGTCCATCAACATTTTTCAAGTTAATAACTTGCTGTTATACTAAACATTCATATATTAAAGCAAATTGAATAATCAGCTAAATAATAACAAATATTATGGCCAAAATGAATGTTGAAAAATATTAAGAATTTATGGTCACGTCTTTAGAAAATATAAACAAAACAGAAAGTTAAGAAAGTTAAGTTACGAATGACATAGATAGTAATTAGAGAGAAACTCTAATTAAGTATACGAACATTACATAAATTTTATTTGACGGCTTAATTCCATCAGATACTTGATTATTTACGTCTTAAAATAAAGAAACTTACAACAGTGTCGATTTTTGCATGGGGGATTATTACTTGTTGTTAAGTTTACAAATATAATTATAATGTAATAGAACTATTTGTTAGAAGAAAGAGACTTGACATCACTCTTTCATAAAAATATAATTCCTGTGCATCTTGTCCATATTAAGAACACAAAAATTAGAAAGTGAATCATAGATTACTTAAAATTTTATTTAACGACTGGATTCCATCATATACTTGATTATTTACATCTAAATGTAAAACAACTTACAAAAATATCGACACTTTGTTGAAAGATTAATATTTATTTAATCAAATCCACATATTACTGTGTATTATTGAATACGAAAATTGCAAATAGGAAGTAATATATAGAATATATATATTTTTTAGAATCATTTCTTTCTTGTACTAAAAAATTCTTGTTCTTGAGAAAATATTGAATTTTTGTCTCAAATTATAAATTGAAACTGAACTGAACATTAACATTGTCAAAATAATCGTTATTTGTCAAATTGTTAACATGACATTTAAGAAAAAAACTATTACATTCGTTTCAAGTTTTATTTTTATTAGCACCTTGGAGCGTTGTTTACTGTGTTGTCAATATACAACGTGATGTTCTTGCCCAATTTTTGTCATCTTTGCGTAAAAGGAGGGTTACTTTTCTCTGGTTGTTTCTGATTTCTTGTAGCTTTCCACAAGGAATAATCTGTTGCTTTGGTGGGCGTCTTCAATTTAGATGCTGCTCTGTTTAACTTTGTTTTATCTTCTGGCAGTTTGTTATTTTGCTATAGCATTGGCATCGTTTCCATTGTAAGTTCCCCCAGGTGTTTCTGAATGCCTCTATCTTGACAATTTGGTAATGCAGCCTTCTGATATTATATATTTATATGTTGTTATGTTTTCACGCTAAATCTACAAATAATATCAACAATGGTTCTTTCTCTTGATTCACGACATTTTTAATATCAACGGTATGTCCTAAGCTTTCTATAATATCGTCCGAGTTATGTATGAGATTTTGTGTGGTTGTATTTTTGTTCCCGCATGGGAGCAAAATTTAGTATTGTAAAGAATTCTTTCGCATTTTCCACGTGGTTCATGAAAATTGGAGGGGTTTTTCCTGCATTTTAGGTACTTTGTTTATATTTAGTTGGTCGTGTCTTTTAGCAGCTGGTGAATATTTTATCGGTGTGTTTTTGTGTCAATTCAAACAAATTCAGCTTTTCACATTTAGTCCAGAGAAAACACTGAGTGGTACATATGTGTACCTGGAGTTTTGTCTAAAGACAAAATAAAGTCCTTAGGAGTTTTCAAAACTTATCGAATGTTCAGATTTTTGTAATATTTTATTGTTTATTTCTTCTGGGAGTCTGTTATTTTGCCATAGCATTGGCATCGTTGCCATTGTAAGTTCCCCCAGGTGTTTCTGAGTGCTTCTATCTTGATAATGCAGCCTTCTGATATTATTTATTTACATGTTGTTATGTTTACGCGCTAAATCTACAAAGAATATCAACAATTGTTCTTTCTCTCGATTCACAACATTTTTAATAACAATAATATCAATAACGGTATGTCCCCAGCTTTCTATAATATCGTCCGAATTATGTTTGAGATTTTTAATTATTTTCTTCTTTAAGTCCTTTCTATCCACGACTTTTATCGATAAACGCTTAATCTTCAAAATGTAAGTGTCAAAACAAATACAAACTTTGCTGGTATTTGTATACAGTATTTAAAATTCAAACAAATTCAACTTTTCACATTTAGTCCAAACTTCCAGTTTCCTCAGAGCAGCAAACTTCTTCCCCGACGTTTGGCCTTGGCTCCTCTAGAGCACCAACACAGTCCTTTTGGAGCACATAACTATAATCTGCTCTACTGGAGACCTGAACCGTCTTCCTTTGCGATTCGATCTCTCTCAATTCTGGAGTCCTCCTAGCGTTCAGGAGCGTAGTTAACTGTGTTGTCAAACTTACAACGTTACAATAATGTCGCGAGATATTGCGACGGCTCTCGAAAGGAAAAATAGTCGCACGATTCTGAATTTGAATTTATAAAAAGTGGCTGAAAGTAACATTTTTCAATTTGAATGTATTAAATTTGAAATTTAAAGGCTTTCACAGACAAGTCATCAATCCTATTGCCAAATACGACAGTACGCAGTTTCCTTTAACGGAGGAAGAAAATGTTGACTTAATTCTTTCTCAAAATCAATTGCATCCTTCTCTCTAATAAAATTATTATCTGTATTCTATGTTAGATAAAATAAAGAATTTGAAGAATTTATTTATTTTTATTGATATATATTTAATTTTGTTGTAATTTTTATTTTGGTGTGCCGCGAAATAAATTCTCCTTGTCTAGTGTGCCGTGAGGGAAAAAAGTTTGACAGACACTGCTTTAGATTAAGAAGTTTTGAAGTTAAGAAGACTATAAATTTTGGTTAAGTTTTTAAAAATTACCAAAAAATAATGTTTAGTTTATTGTTAATATCATTTATTATTCAATAACATTTTTTTTGTTTTTTATTATTTACAACAAGTAATCTATTACAATACAAAGAAAAATAATAAGCTTTAATTCTTGCTAAGGATAATGGAAATAAACAATATTGCAGATTGGTCCAATGACCAAACTACACTGAGAAAATATAAACAAATAATAAACAAAGTACATCACATTACATCAGATACGAGGAAGAAGATCGTGCGGTTGGAATCGTTTCAGTCTACGTAGATTGCCATCTGTGTTGTTCAGCTCTACAGCAAGTTGATTCGAATGATCCTCCAGCCGAAGACGATATCTGGTGCTGGCTTTTGAAATCTCTTCTTTAAAGAACGCGATATCAGTGGACTGGTGGATAGGGTCATTGGTAGTGAACCAGGGAGAACAGGTCAACTACCTCAACGTCTTTGACAAAAATCTCTTGATTCTGTCTATGCTAGAGTTGCATGCAGATCCCCATAGTTGAATACCGTAGGTCCAAATCGGTTTTATGACTGTCTTGTACACGGAGAGTTTGCGCGGACACGGTCTATCCACCCTTCATGATGAAAGACCAGGCCGTCCCCTGATTCACATCCGTAGGAGACTCCCGGTCATCCACATTGAACATTAGAACATAAACATGATACCCCGAAAAGCAGATGCGTGTTTCAACATTAAATTTGTCTATAAATCGTCTTTTCAAGCGCTGCAGCAACTCTGCGTGATTCTCTGCATTCTTTGGCGAGTTTATTCATGTTTAATATGTGGTCATATATTATTATTGCCCTGTGAATTCTTTTGTCCTGAACGTAGATATTTCTATTATCATTGATTTTAATCGGATTAGGTCAAGCAGAAATTGATACAAATGATCTGCTTGTTTTTATAAAATGTTTACTTCCTTCCTAAATTTATTTTTTTGTCAATTCACGTCTTCTTTCTATGTCGATTTCACTTTTCGAACTCTTACAATAGTCGTGATTTATAAATCATAGAAATATTTTTTTTTGTATCTTCACAACCTGCATTTGGCAATGAGTAAAATATTTGTTGGTCATAGATAGAAAAAAAAAGAAAACAAAAACAGAAAAACAAAATAACAAGCGTGGGGCGGAACGATTTCCCATCGGAAATCTATATAAATTTAACTAAAAACATAATTCTATGACAATAAAAACCCAACTAAAAATTGATTTTGACGACACTATGAAACTTAAATAAAAATATTCACTCTAATGGGCAATAAAACTAACTTTTAGTTTCTAAAGGGGAGGTCGAGAGTGTTGTGTCTCTTTAGTCTGTGGGGGGTGTCACTATTGTCTAGGAGGGATAACGAGAGACTGTTGGGGTGGTTTTCCAGTCTGTTCTGGTAACGGGCACTGAACTTGAGGATTTCACTCTTAACAGTGTTCATGTGGTGGTCGTTGTAATTGGCAGGGTGTTTGCTGCTGCACATTAACACATGTCGCTTCCGTTATCTTTAAATATTCCACGTCCACCAACGGGGTGAGAACCGAGTATTTTCTGTGTAAACAATTTATTACATTTTATTCCCTTTGGCAAATTACTTTTTGTACAGATTTATCTGCGATAAATCAACTTCATTCAGATATAAATAAAATCTAAATCAAGTCAATACGTAATAACATGTCTTTATTCAGATCATATACTTGATTTCAATTCGCTAAAGTATAAATAATTAAACCTCTTCAGTCTTCGACGATGATCTGCAGTATGTATCAGCTCCGTATCCAGTTGGTTTGGGTGATTCTCTAGCCAATGATGGTATCTTGTGCTGGCCTTTGCTATTTCTTCCTTGATAAAACTGATGTTAGCTTGCTTGTGGATGTCATCGTTTGTGAAGAACCATTGAGCACTGGTAATGTTCCTCAGCGTTTTGGACTGGAATCTCTGTATTATATCAATACTCTTGTTACAGGCAGATCCCCAAAGCTGAATGCCGTAGGTCCATATCGGTTCTATAATAGCTTTATACAGGAGCACTTTGTTTTCTGTTGATATGCAACAATCTCTTCCTAATAGCCAGTCCAGCTTCCTAGCCCTCAGATTGAGACATTTTCTCTTGGTTGCTATATGCGTTTTTTAAGTAAGACGTCGATCTAGATTCTAGATGTATGCCAAGGTACTTGGCCTCATTTGCCTGGATCCGTTTAAAAGGACTGGAGGACAGGTCTGTCGACGCATAGTAAACTTAGCGTCGTTGTCTATAATTCTTCACTTTTTTAGCCAATTTTCAATGTTAATAAGGCTGGCTTGAATATTTGTTCGTGAAGAGAATTATTTATAAGCAGATGTTCGAGAACCGAGTTATTTAATATTAAAAGAAAACTCCTATAATAAACTTTTACTAAAATATATTTCGAATAATGATTATTATTCCTTTCTTCTTTTTTTTCATGGAAACTAATTTAATTAAATGGAGCAATCACGAAGCTACGTCCATTAGTGGATTTGAGTAATTCTGTGGTGTTGGTATCAGGACTTCGCTAATTATTCATCCTTCTGTTTGTTTCTCTCCTCCTATTTTTTTTTACTTCTCCTCCCATTTTCTTCGATCTTTCCATTATTTTTTTTCTGTCATTTCTGCATACCTTCGAATCCTCTCTGCGCGCAAGTTCTTATCCATAATCACCGATAGATAACGATAAGGGGCACCGGCGTATTCCGATTTTGAGTCCAGTTTCTCCGCGCCGAACGCGTAAACTATCACCGCCAAAAAAGAAAAGAAAAAAACGTTTCTATTTTTACACAAATTTTCGGAACGCGAAAATTTCTCCAAATGTTTCCAACATTTCCATCGATTCTCGTGCTTGTGATCAAATAATTATGTAAGAGACAACGCTGCTGTGCGTTATATATCTACCTTTTATCTCGTAAGTAATATTGTGTGCAATTGTAATATTGTAATATATATTATATACAATTTATTTAAAGTTTATTATGTATGTTATGTAGTTATTTGGATTCTTGTAGAGAGATTAGATTAGAATCATTGTATTCTATTGATACTGGACATCTGACATATGCCAAATTTATCAACACTAAAACTATTATATGTAGAAAATTATTTGATACAATGGCACATTTTTACACTTTAGCTCATGAGCATGAGCTCATTTTGATATAAAATATAGTCATATTTAAAAATAATAAATTAACAATTATTTTGCTTACATAAATATAATCAATTAATAACAAATATCTTTATTAACTAACATAAACAAAGTTAATAACACTATCACATCCTTTTTCGTTTATTATTTTTTGTTTCATTAAATTCTAATATATTGTATATTGGAATATTTAAATGTTCTTAAATTTCTTTATGTTAAATTTCAAGAATATTTAGTTTGTGAACCGATTTGTTTGAGAACCGAGGTTCAATAGTATATTAAAAGGAAACATGTCTTATGAAAATTCATTTTACATATTTATATTATACATTTCCTAACAAATATCTTCTATTCTGTGCGTAGATATGCACATAAATTGACTTATTATTTAATAACAAATATCTTTATTAACTAACAACAATAAGTATTTTATAAACATTAACGAAACTAAACTAACTTATATCATTTTAAATATTTAATTGCAAAATTAATTAAAAAAAAATATTACAAACTTCTCGATTTAAAGAATCCAACTAACGGTTATTGCAACATTGCTTAGTTAGAATAGTAGTTAAGCAGTAATTTATGTGACATTATTAGTTAAGTACATTTTTTTACATTTAAAATAACTTTATTTATAAAAAAATAATACAGAGGGAGAATGTTGTTATTTGGTGGCGTATATGAGGGCATATCGCTCATTTAGCGAGAACAAAAATATGTTCATGTATAATCAAGAAAACAAAAAAAAGCTTAGATACTAGAGGGGATTACACTTATATACTAAAAGAATGAGAAAATCAGCAATGGAAAAAAATGAATACAAAATGATAAACAATGAGAAGCACTCAACTAGTTGGCAAGGTTTGGTTGGGGGATCCACATCTCTTCTTTGAAACCTAAACGATTTCTTCCATTCACCCGCGCAACGAAGGATCAATCGTCCAAAACAGTTATAGGTGGATTCCTGAAATCGAGTCAAAATTATGTTTTGATATATTGATTAAAATTATTGCATTTCGGCAACAAATCATATTTGTCATATGACAAATAATTGAAGTGTACTATCTTCAAATAAGTTTTGAAGTATTTAGAATCTATTTATTAAAGGATCTTCAATTTTTATAAAAAAAAAAATAAAATAAATTGTACAGTTTCATTATCTATTATTTGTATTTAAGTTATTTAGAGTCTTGTAGAGAGATTAGATTAGAATAGTTGCGTTTTGATGAAATTGCGTATTTAATGTATACGGAATAGAAAATGATGATTGATTATTTTCTATTAATATAACATTCCTGTTTTAAAAATTGAATATTCTTTATTATGAAAATTTTAAGAATTGTATATGGATATTATCTTACATATTAATTCATTAATAGTTAATGTATCAAATAAATAATATCTTTTTACAGTAAAGTCTCATAAAATCTTATAATCAACAATTCTTTCCTTTTCTTTTTTTTAGGTTCACAGTTTGTTTAAAAAAAATGACAGCTGTCAATTTTTTTGACATTATTGTCAACTTGTGTATTCTTGCTGAGTATTTAACGTTTGTAAATAATTATTATTTATATTCTTGTAATCGAGTCAACCATTAATATAAAATGTGGTAAAATGCAAGTGATCAATATTTGTGTATATGCACTAATCATTCATTGTTTTGACAACTCGATGAAACATTAGATTAGTTCAGATAAACAATTTCTAAAAAATATGACAACTCTCAAATTTAGTACTCTGCATTTTTGACATTATTGTCCACTTGTGGTGTAATCTTGCTTAGTATTTAACGTTTAGAAATTGTCGTTACTTAGATTTTTGTAGCGACATACACATAACACATATTTACATATATCCTCTGATCATCCATTGTTTTGGCAACTCGATTCTGTTCAGGTTAACATATTTTTTTATATAATGACAGCTGTCAAACTAAGTATGCTGCCACTTTTTTATAGTATTGTCAACTTGACATGTATACACTTATATCCTCAATTTTAACATTTCCTAAGTTTATAATTTCCTCCATTATTAACATATTACATACCAATCATTAAAATTATAAGATGTGATTGAATGAGTATATATTGGGGAATTCATAATTGATCTCCGAAAATATATTTTTAAACAGCAAAATCAATAGAATAACTAATAAACAACTGTTGGACAATATTCGACTTTATTCAATCACTTCTTCATTGGAGCCAAATTTCTGTCCCGTAAGCATTCTTATATTGAATGATCTCTGAAAGCATACTTTTGTATAGTAGAATTACCTGCTTATTATGCATTGTGTAGAAGATCTTCTAATTGTTAACTTTATCAAACAATTACAAGGATTTTTATAAATATGTACTGAATATAAATATTATATGTTTTGTGAAACAAAAAATCAAATTTATATTTTTTTCACTTTCACCGTTTTAACTATCATCGGAATCCATGAAAAACAACATATTACCAATTGTCACACAGTGCGTAATCACTTGAAGTTGGTACACCTGATTCAAATACTTGCATAGTTTTTCAAATGCAATTACTCTCACTTGTCATCCGAATTTATGTCATATTTATAATTATATGATAAAACTACAATAGTATTATTTTAGGAATATTATCTGATGCGATAATAAATTAAATTCATATCTACATATTATTATTTTTTTTATATTTATTATCATTGCATAATTACGATGAATGATTCATAGATGCGAATTGATTAACTATTATCACTATATTTAGTTTTAAAAAAATCGAAAATATTCGGTTTTCATACGATCTATACTTTTAGTCATCCGAACAAAACCGTTTATAAGCTGAAACATGCGTGCATAAATACGTGTACAAGACAGTAACCAAAATACCTTAGTTTAAATTTGGTTGCAGCAAATAAAACACGTATAACATACGTGAAATTTCTATTTATAAAATGTAAAATTGTATTGTTTTCAAAAAATATTTTATACGTATAACATACGTGAAATTTCTATTTATAAAAAAAGTAAAATTGTATTGTTTTCAAAAAATATTTTTTCTTTTTAATCTACTTTGTAAGTTATAGTTTAAAATTTAGTGTAATAGATTAAGTTGTATATTTATAAATATTTTTTTGCCTAAACTAAACACGTAACGTAATCGTGCGTTTTATCGATGAATTATTGATTTTAAATCAATCATAAATAAATGTGTTTTTTTCTTTATCGCAGGTTTGCTCACCTTTGGAATTGCGTACAACTTTGGATTATCTATCTATGAACGAGGACAAAATTCAAAAATTAAAAACAAAACTGGACAAGAAGTGACTCAAAGACACATGCAAAATGACTTGGAAATTGGCAATTATTTTTCAACTCTTCATTTCATTCTCACAGGTAAATAATTTAATATATTTTATTATATACATCAGTGTTTCTCAAAGTAAGCCTTGTTTATTGCTATCATTAAAAATGTAAATGTAATATAAGTGCAATGATTTTAGTCCTTTTGCATGATTAAGTCCTTAATCATCCTTTTAAAGATGACCATGACTGTCGATGATCAATTTGAAGTATGTACTTGACAACTTGTAAAAGTGCATGTATAACTTCGATATGCACAATCATATTCCAGTACTTTATCGTATTACTTGTGTAATTACAAATCATTTCTACGTGCTTACTTGACATATGTATACGGCTTTGACTATTGAAACTTGTCATCAAGTACTTTTGAATTGCATAATTGCAAGTACTTTACCGATTTATTATCAGATGTATTTTTTCCTAATTCATAAACATATAAGATGAATTACAAGTAGTTTCCCAAGTTGTGCATCTACTAATTAGTCAAAGATACAATTCAATAAATGATTTAGTTGACAAGTTGTCAATAATACTTGACAACTTGTACAAGTAATGATAGTTCATATAGCAACACCCGTGACACTTGTGCATCTACAAGTAATTTTACAAGCTTTATATATTCTGCATTATCTTTCCTAATACTTGACATTTACTTTCGACTAACAACTAACCAATATGTGAACATTCACAAAACTTGTAATTGCAATTGACAACTTGCACAAGTATTCATATAGTTTTTAACAATTAAATAATATTTATCTTCTATTACATTTTTTAATCTACAAATAATTTTCCAAGTTTTACACATACTTTTACTAACTTTTTTGATGGATCGCGAAATGGCAGCTGTCACCTTGAGTCAAAGCAAGGGACTTTTGAAATTGGATCGCAGCACAATCACAAACAAATGTGTTGTGCAACAATTTTAACATTTCTGCAAGTAAATTTTACTGCATACTTCAAAATTGAACAAAAAAATGAATGTTTTGTAAAATATAAACTGAATTATCGAAAATTATTTGTAGTTATTTTCTTAACACTTTTAATTATAGTAAAATTATCAAAACTCCATACGTTTACATCTAAACTAATATTGAATTTTGTAGTACAACTCTATTTATACAACTTATCAGTTTCATCAAAATAAATATATATATATGTAGTTTGCTTGAGCAGCTTTACAAACATTTTCTCGATTCACGGCTGTAATAGTAATATCTATATTTATTAGGGTATTCCCACAAAAAAAATTATATGCAAATATACGCAGATTGTGTGAAAATATGCGACATTTAAACTTTTTATTATATCAAATCATTTTCATGTTTTACTCTCTTAAAATAACAAATATAATGTTTCAGTTAAAATATAAATGTTCAGGTGAAAAGACTGCGGTCAATAGTCCTTTGTATGAATTTGAACAATAAAATATGTTGTGATGAAAGTCACTTTAAATTTCAGTGAAAATTTGAGACATTGAAACTTATTACTATCATATCATTTTCATACTGCTATAGTTAATTTTATTTTTCGAGATTTTACATGTTTTGTCTCCAATCAATTAGAAAACTCTTACATTCATAAACTAAGAAAAATATTGCGTATTCTCCAAACTTATAGTAAAATCTTACTCTCATAAACAAATATGATTCAATTGAAAATATCAATAAAAAAATACATTTATATCTTCAATTGTTGATGCAAATTGCAATAAATTTTCTGTCTTTTAAACTGAAATAATAAAAACTATTTGTCTGTCTCCATTTCCTTATATTCGGTTATTATTTAATTTGTTATTCGAAATATATTAGTTATTATTTATTATTTTTCTATAAAATGATCATGTATACAAATATTTTCATAAATCTTTATAGATTTTAAAATATTTTAATTAATTACATGCTGTCTCGAAGAATATGTAGATAAAAATTAAAAAAATGTTAAAGTCTAACGATATTTTATGTCAAATTTCAAGAAGATCGGTAATAAAAGTTAGGAGAAAAAAATAATAGGTCTTCCACGGTATGGAGCGCAGAAGCTGAAAATCCGCCCAGTTAAAGCAATACAGCAAAAATCAGCAACAAAAGTGATGATGTCGATTTATTTTACCAGGACAAAGGTGGTAGCTGCTATCTCACTAGAAACTTGTCAGAGGGTAACTACTAAGTAATAGACAGAAACTTGCTTACCACAACTTTTCAAATTTTGTTGTGTTACATCACAATCATGTGCCCACTCACACTACTGAAATAACCAACAACTTTCTTACGCTCTCTGGCCGACGTAGCGCCTTGTGAATTCTGGCTGTTTCCAAAAATAAAAAATAAAAATGAAGTAAAAAGTTTTCAGTTTCAATCATTAAAAGTTGAAAAGCTCCAAAAAGCCGATTTTGAGGAATGTATCTTTCAAAACACTGAGTAAAGAAATGTATTGAATTAAATGGAAATTTTGTAGAGAAATTACAAAAGGATGAAAATTAAATATATTAAAATAAAATTGTTATTATTTTTTTTTGTTTTTCCAGCCAACTTAGCGAATTTTTATTAGACCCCACGTTTATGTACCTCCACAAAAGACTACTGGTACATATATGTACCATGTACCCCCATTTCGCACTTACATGCAATAAATTATTTTTTAATAAATTAAGCATTTCAAGAAGGTATTCAGTGGATGGTACAAAAAATGCCTAATTACCATGCACTGAATGCCGTCTCGAAATGGGTAAAGTCCGTGTTTTTTTTTTTGTTCATTTCGACTTATTCTCTCTCATTATTATTACAATCTCAAGTCTACCGATAAAAAAAATCGTGTACATTTTATCAGTGAGAGCGTAATATAACAAAAGGACAAGTGATAATAAATACACAATGAATACAGGACCGTGCTTAGGAATTAATCAGCAGCAATAACTGTTTTTTTTTATATTATGGTCTTATTCTATAAAACCTCGAATAATGCGGCTTCGATCAATCCGGATTCATTATAGTACGGTTTGAAAATTTCAAAAGAGCAAAAGAGCAAAATACAGATACAGAAATGTATATTTTTAAACATTCTTTTATTCAAACAAGTCTCCTTTTTAAGTCCGGAATATTGGTTAAAACATTTATCCACACTATGCGAGGTAATACTGTATGTATTAGAATAAAAGAAATTATTGTAAAGAATCAAATTGAAGACTTCTATTCTAGAAGAACAATAGGATAACAAATTTAGAAAGGAAATTTCCTATCAAATTTTCCTGAAGTCTGTCCTGACCGCTTACGTCACAATTGATGGACAAACAAAATCGAATTTCACGGATCCGGAAAAGTCAAGTGCCATCGTCTTTCTCTGCAAATTAGTTCCCCCCTCTCCTATCCTCTACTTGCTCTCTCACTCTTGACGTATGTTTGTTCATTCTCAAATTGCTCATTCATTATTATTTTAATGCTTTATCACCTTTATTATAATAACAACATTTGCATTGCGCTATCAAATCTACATCTAATTCTGATTTAGTATGCCATTCATATGATTGATTCGTATTAATTCGAATACAATTCATACAATTATCTTCCTGTTTTTAGCAAGATAGCTCGACCACTTCCGGAGATGACATCAGTTCTCTATACAATGGAACAACGAATATTTGCAACCTATCTGCACTTCCGTTCCTCAGAAATGATGTAATCCATCTGAACATTAGCTGGGATTTGTATCAAGGTTTTTTATCTATATATGATAGATTTCTATATTTCTCGCTCAACAATTTCAGACAAAACCCGGAATTATTACTATTATTAGGTAGTAATATCCAAATCTTTAATTGAGTTGGTAGAACTACACTTGTTACTTCAATTTTTAAAATTATTTTTCTTTTGATGGTAAAGCTATGTCCTTAATTATAGATGAAACAAAGGCATGTCGCATCGATGTCTTTTATGGAGGACTACCGGAACCTTTCCACATCGAAGTCAATATGGTAAGTATTGAAATCATGGAGGATTCTCTCGTTACATAGAGTTTTTGGTAGCATGAAGAAAATTATGTAATACTTCCGGATACCAACACCATTTTCAAATTCAAACCGGGTCGAAGGTACCACATAGAATTTGGCTGCACCGACTGTGAACTGGATTACGTAATACCAGGTAATGTTAACAAGCAGAATGTAATACAACTTAACTTAAACGTAATACATTGTATCGACATCTTTTCAAAATCAATGTTTTATACAAATTCTAGCATGCTCATGTCACAATATGAATTCATTATTAAAATTTTATAAGCTGACAATAAATGTCAACTTTGACACCGTGCTCAATGGTACAAATTATTAGTATTATGGTAGAACCTTATATAAGCTGACAGATAGTGTAACATTTTGATTGACACTTTGATTGATAGTAGTATTTTTATCAGCATCATACTTCAACTCTTAGCATGAACTTCCCAGCAACGTGATCTTTCACATGACACTTTCTTTTCTATAATTATTACTATTATCATGCCTTAATTAATCTTCCCATAAATTTATAACCAACTTTATGTTAATTTGACACTTTGATAGTCAATGTATAATTGGTATTGTTAGGTTATAACTGATATGGTAACTTTGGCATAAGTTGTCAACTTTGACAAGTACTGACAACAAACGTCATCATTATTTTGACACCTTGAATGAATATTGAAGATATTCTAATAATCTATGTCATCTATACTTTGACAAATTCTCCATAGTTCATAGGTCTAGTATACAATATTATTTCCTATAAGTTTACAAGATACTACTAGTCTAAAATTCGTTACTGACATAGATCTAACAATTTCAGATTGCGTCGGAAAAGTATGCAATTGTCAAAAGATGAAGAGTGAAGCCAAGCTCGATATGAAGCAGACTTCGAGCGGACAGTTCCAGTTGAACTGGCTGCACTTCGGCCCTTACAAGCTGAGCAACGTAACATTTAGGTACAATAAAATCTGCTTCTGAAGGTTTAGTGGTAGACAGATCGTTTCAGGCACATCCACAACGACACGAGCACCACGCCGATCTCAATACCATACAATCCAGATCCACCAGAGAACGGCTCTTATGTGGTGGACGTCAAGTACGAGCCGGGTAATGAGATCGAAATAGAAGGCATATTCATAAACGATAAGTTCTGTCCAACATTCGCACTATCAAAGATAGTACCGGAAACGAAGACATGGATGGGGTACACACAGATGGCAATTCTTTGCGCGATAGTCTTCGCAGCAATCGCAGTAGCAATTTGCTATATCTCTGTGAGCCGCAGTACGAAATCTAACATTTTATTCAACAAAGTCCCAAAGCAAACGTAAGTTTAGGATAATTAAGATTGTAGATTTAGTTGTTTAATTGTTTTTCTTACAGCGGACGAAGGGCGGAAACTAGGAACGTCCTTTACGTTTCGCAAATCGAGATTCAGGTAAATATCCTTTTAAAATAAAAATAATTAATAACAAATCTATATATTGTAGCACGATGTGTACGAATATTCTTATGATAAATTGGATTTTATCAAGGAGATAAATTCAGGAGCTTTTGGTGTAGTTTACTTAGCGAAAGCCATCGATCTATACAGCATCAAGGGATGGACCTATGTTGCAGCTAAGATGCAGAAAGGTAATGATTGTAAATGTTTAATTAAGTCTAAACATAATTTGTTTGTGATGTGTTACAACATTCCAATACGATTTTT
Organism: Nicrophorus vespilloides; assembly: GCF_001412225.1. Taxonomy (NCBI): domain Eukaryota; kingdom Metazoa; phylum Arthropoda; class Insecta; order Coleoptera; family Silphidae; genus Nicrophorus; species Nicrophorus vespilloides. Next base: position 15,953 of record NW_017096548.1, read on the forward strand.
GTTTACTTAAAGTTCAATTTTGTAAATCATTTTTGTAGCTTTTCCGTTCATTACAATTATTGAACTAACAGATATTTCAAGTGAAGTTTTTAAGAATATGTCATGAAACAATACTTTCTTACTTTTATATATCAATTAAAGTAAGATTGACATAACCTCAATAGTTCATGTAAGGTGCCATAACAACAGAGTAACGATTATTTTGTGAGCTAGTGTTCACTTTTAAGACGAGTAGTGCGGAACCTAAAAGATTTGCATTTGTTTGTTAATTGTTTATACATTTCTTTTAACTGTAAATATTTTATGAAAAAAATGCGAATTTTGATCAATAGATGTCGCATTTTTGAGCTCGTTTGTAAATTTATATTTATACCTACGCCTTTCCTGGTCAAATTTTTGAATTTTTAGTTAAGATCGTACTTCACAGGATCATTTCTGTAGTATATCTTCACAACACATATCACAAATGTGACATGTATACAAACCACGATGACGAGTCGTAGTTCTGCTATCTGAGCGTGAGGCAGAAGTCTTTGGATTCTTCTGGATCCGAAGCTTCATCGATGACCGTTCGCTTTATTTCTTTGAAATTTAGTGAAGGATGGTAGAACATTCCGAGTGGCTTTTTTGTTAAATCTAAAAATATATAGTTTGTAATTCTTCAAAACAATTCTTATGTTAATTACACGTGTTACAGTTATAGAAATTAAAGGTTTTGCAATTAAAGCTCTTGAGGTTTAACAAAAACATTGTAATAACAATAAATTGTTATAAATATTTTGTTCGTAGATTGCTCGAATCATGAGGAACGCGAAGATTTTCTTAACGAAATCAACACTATGAAGAAAGTTGGTTACCATCCGAACGTAGTAAGATTACTTGGTTACTGCAGCAATGAACCTCGTGTAGTTATAATGGAGTATATACCGTGCGGAGATTTGAAGCACTATTTGCTGGATTTGAGAGAATCTTGGGATAATCTTCAAAATAATGTTGATCCTGTCGTCGCTCAGTAAGTGATGAAATTGAATCAATCATAATTAATCATGTATTATTACCAATACTTTTTTTTATATAGAAACAGTGATTATTCGTACATTAATTTTGAGAATAGTCCGGATTCTGGTTGTAACAGTTTGATGAGGCCATCTACTAGTTGTAAGATCTAAGTAAAATGTATTTAACAATATTTGATTTTATGATTATTTTTATTAGCCCAATCGGAAACCATGAGCGAAGAGCGATCTCCTCTTGTCAACAACTTCCAACACTCATTGGAGAAAATCTTGGATCATACTGAGCTCCAAAACTTTGCGCTTCAGATTGCTAAAGGGATGGCACATTTGGAAAAGATTCCCATAACTCACAGGTATAATATTCTCAAATTTTAAAATAATGTCTTTATTAGCTATTTACTAAATTTATACTATTAAAAAATACTTATACATTCATTTTGGCTAAAAGAAATGTGAATGAACTTTGTTTTCTGTCATAAAAACTATTAACACTATTCAGAAAATATTTCAATGATTCAAATTAAAATTCAATGTAATATTTTTTCAATACTAGCTATAATCCGTTCATCTTTGATTTGCAAATTCATCTTTGGAAATTATTAATAAAAACATTAGAATTAACAAAATTTTGGTTTACCAATTCAAAATCTGGAACAGTTCGGATTATATAGATGTTTATACCGCTTTTACCGATTTCCTTTTATCTGTAATAACATGAATGAAACATGACATTTACAACCATTGTTTTCCATTATATCAATGCATTTAGCAGAAATAAACCAGATAAATTTGTGTTTTATCTATTTGATAAATAATTTAATATACTAATAATAATATACGTGTAAAATACGAAACATTCACTTATATTATTTGTTTATGTATGAATTCAGGAAATTTAACAGAATAATATTCATAATTATGACCAATAAAAATTTGTATTTTTTTAAAATTTTAATTAAAAAATACTATAAAACCTTTGCAACGAAATAGATAAATAGATAAATTGTAATGTTGATTTTACTATTAACTATGAAATGTTGATATGAAAATGCGATTTTGGTAAGTATTTACAATGTATTCAAAGACTATCAAACTATTGGTGAAAGTAGCAGTAATAATACAGTCGTACCTCGATGCATTCCACATTACTTCGTTTAGCTTTACTTCGTTTTCCAAAGTAAAAAGATTATAGCTATTTCGAACAAATAAAAATTTTATAAAATAAACATCAACTATATATAAGTTGAATTGACATTTTAAAATAGACTTTTTGTCCATCTTAACTTTCATTTAACAATTTCCTTCAGACATAACACTTCTTTTTAAATCAGAAATATTTTCATTTAAAAAAAATCAATGTGTTTAAAGTTCATTGGGTTCTTTCTGTGAAAACCCAATGAACTCAACGTCTGCATTAATAAGATTTTTTCGAAACGTCTAATCTGGATAACTTTATTTCTAAATTTTGGTAGTTACTCTCTGCATTTGGTACAACTTCTAGCTTGAAATTGCGGACTTCATTTCATCAAAGCTTTGTTATCAGACCTAACGTTAACCGAGATTTGACTATACATCAGTTGTATAGAAAAACTTAATTCTAATAAAAGATTAATTCTGTTTTTTTTAAAATGATTTGTAGTTAATTGTTAAATAATTCTTGTTGATTGTTTACCAATAAACTGTATTATTGACTTTTTGAATAAATTTTGGCACCAACTTACAAAGTTCATTATCAATTAACTATGCACATTTATGCGTAAATTCTTTATTTATTTAGCAAATAATATCATTTAAATATGTTTTTTTCAGAGATCTTGCAGCTCGAAACGTATTAATCAACGAATTCAAAGTATTGAAGATCACAGATTTCGGGATGTCTCGAAGTGGAACGTACATCAACCAAAAGTCGAGGCGAGTGCCTTTCAGGTGGATGGCCATAGAATCCATCGAGGATAGCTTCTATGACAACAAAAGTGATGTGTGGTCTTTCGGCGTTGTTCTCTGGGAAATAGGAACTTTAGGCGCATTTCCTTACAAAGAAATCCCAGACCAAACGTTGGTCCATAATCTTTTGAAAGGACACCGATTACAACGACCAGAGGTCTGCACTGATTATCTCTACCAATTAATGATGAACTGCTGGGAACACAACCCCAAGAACAGGCCGACTTTCCAAGAACTCGTCCAATTCCTGGACGTGAAAAAGAACAGGGTTTACGTCGATTTTGCACAGATCAATCCGTGCTACATATTCCCCCCAAGTACACAATAACGTCGTCTCAGAAATACTTTGATGTACATCAAAATGCTAGTCAATACTTTATCTTAAATTTAAGTAAGCAACAATAAATTAGTTAACAAACATTCAAATCTTTATTTAGATAAAAAATATATATATGTAAATATCCATGTACATAAATCCAATTAGATTAATCCATTGAATATTTAGTTGAAATAATAAATTAAACGCTTGGATCTCGAATACGCCTGAATACAGCCAAAAACTTGTCCCCGTTATTTCTCGTCACTTTCTGCCCTTCCTCTGAACTACTAAACAACTTGTCAACAACTGGATCAGATTTCTACAAGGAAAAAACACAAAATTAAGACAAATTTTCAATAAACAAAGCAAATTAAACCTTACCAATTCTTCATCTGTAATTCTGACGAATAAAGGATGTTCCTCAAAATGTAGAACCATCCATTCATGTAAATCTTTAACATCAGTCACAGTATAAACAATACCGTCCTCTCTCAGAACATATGCGTATTCGGCTAATAGCGTTTTATTGATGATGCGCCACTTGTGCTTTGCTTTCTTGAAATGTGGGTCTGGGTACAAAAAGAACATCTTTTTCAGTTGGCCTTTCTTGAAGTAATTTGGCAAATATTTCATGGCGTTCGTCCTGAGACAAGCGACGTTTTTGTAAACATCAGGGTTTTGAATTCTCAGAGCTGCAATGCGATCCATCACATAATCAGAAACTTTCACTCTAATTTCCATGCCAATCATCAGGCTTTCAGGAAACATTGGGGCTAGGGTTATGAGTAACCCACCATAACCGCAACCAATGTCTGCGAATTCCACGCTCTTTTCCCCTTTGTTTGGGTAATACTTATCCCAATCCATATCATCAGGAGTCTGTGGACTAAAACAAGACAAATATATGAATAAAATGACAAAAAAAATTACTATTTTCATATACTTACTAATCAATGCAGTGATCCGCTATGGGATTCGAGTGAGCCCTTTGTCGGTAATACCGTTTTTGGGGTAGATTAACCAAATCACCAACCTCATCTTCCTTCCCCATGTTTACTAATACTAAAAATTAACCTGAAATATTTAGCATGCTCTGAATTTTTGACAGTAAAGTAGTTCTAATAAATTTAGCTTCAATAACTAAATTAATGTTTATCCAATATTATGTAATATAATGATCGATTGTTTATAATAAAAAGTTGTTAATATAATCAATAATAATCATTAACATAAGTAGTTCAATCTGATTAGCATCAATCAATTTTATTCAAAGTAGTTGGCAGTAGTAGTTCTAATAAACTTAACATTTAAATATAACTTTATTCTGTTAGGAATCAATAATTAATCTAACTTATAAATTACGAAATTTCTCACATCATATCATAATTATTACTATCGCGATTATATATTCACTCGGTCCCTGTGATTATTTTCAAGTGGTTAACCTAAAATAAAAGTGTTTTTAACCTTAAAAATGATGTAAATATTATGCAAATACTGAGAAACCCTAAGTATGACTGCAATATTTAAAGCGAACTTACGATTATGCGGCAATATTAACAGGTATCACTGTAATTTGATCCTAAAGGTACACTTTAATATAAAAATTACCTCTCAAGACATTCCTAATGTTCTCTTCTTAGAAATATGTTAACCTGACAGCACCAGTGTACAGCTCTGTGAATGCTGAAGATTTAGCTAAAACTTTACCCGACAAGCCAAGTATAGTTCCACAATGGAGACCCACACCATCAACGGACCGTACAAACTTAATCAATCATTATCTGAAGCTGTCCAAGATCAGACTTACAAGTAAGTGTTAAGTTTAGTTTATGAATTGGTGAAATAAGTTTTGAATGTTTTTTTTTAGCTTTGGTGGTTGTCACTTCAATGGCTGGTTATGCTGTCGCACCAGCTCCATTCGAGTGGGGACCTTTCATGCTTTGCATTGCAGGCACAGGTCTGATGTCAGGTGCTGCAAATGCTATAAATCAGTTCCATGAAGTTCCTTTCGATGCTCAAATGTCCAGGACTAAGTCCAGAGTATTAGTTTGTGGAAGATTAACGTAAGTTATTCATGATTTATAACAGAATAATATTGTAAAACATGTTTTGCTTTCATGAATGTATTAATTCATAAATTTGCTGTATTCATTGTTACAATTGAGCTAAAGTTTAATTTAAGTTAATAATTTTGTTGCAGTCCTTTGCATTCAATGCTCTTTGCCGCAGCAGCTAGCGCCTCAGGAATCGGTATTTTATATTACGGAGTGAACGGATTAACTGCGTCTCTTGGTTTAGCTAATTTGATCCTTTATACTGCGATTTACACGCCGATGAAGAGAATGAGTATTTTGAACACCTGGGTTGGTTCTATTGGTGAGTTCACATTCCAATCGAATTGGAAATTCTTCTATAACATTGAATTCTAGTTGGTGCTATTCCTCCGTTGATGGGTTGGGCCGCTTGCGCCGACAGTTTAGGACCCGGCGCTTGGTTGATGGCAGCTTTGTTATACAGTTGGCAATTTCCCCATTTCAACGCGCTTTCTTGGAACTTGAGACCCGATTATTCGAGAGCTGGGTACCGTATGATGGCTGTAACGGATCCAGCGCTCTGTCGAAGAGTTGCTCTTAGGCATACAGTCGCGATTTTAGGTTTATCTGCGATTGCTCCGATGCTGGATGTTACGAATTGGTGGTTCTTATTGGAGACGGCGCCCCTAAACTCATATTTTATTTATTTAGGTACGAAAGGTTTTAAGTCATTGAATTTTGCTTGATTATATTTGTTTTAGCTTATAAATTCTACAAGGATTCATCGAGCGCTTCGAGTAGGAAACTGTTTAGGTATTCGCTAATTCATTTGCCGCTGTTGATGATTCTGTTTCTGGTCAATAAAAAGAAGTGGTTTGCGTTTGATAAGAGTGAAGAGGAGAGTAGCGAAGCTGTAGATGAGCATCAGATTGAGCAGAATGCTGCAGAGCAGAGTATAAGATAATTGTTTTAATTTATTTTTAATTGTAAATAAATAAACTTATAAAATATTTATTTTTTTTATCAATGCATAAAATAGATTGATTATATACGTAACCAATAGATAGTAGCAATTAAATTACCTAATCTTATTCTTTCTTATACTTACAAATTACTATTTCTGTAAGCAACAAAAGTATTATTTAGATCTACTATTATTATAATATTATTCTAATGATTCTTATAATAATAATTATTATTTAATAGTCTTTGACGGGCCATAAATTCCTAATTTTTTAGACAACTGAATCAACATTGGATGGTATGGCCTTTCAAGATTCATCTCTTGACATATCAACCAAATTAAATGGTAATTCCTCTTTCCTGTACATTCTAGAAAATTATAATAATGCTTCACTAGGCATGTTCAAAAGGTGGGACAATGTATGTCCCATCATCCCTCAGAGTTAAATTACATAATCACAAATATGTACATTAAGTTGCATATATTGACAATATATATAGGGTGGTTCTACTACGAAAATGTACAATTTTTAAATATCCTTAAGTTTAGCAGTATAAATATTTAAATGTTACATTAATTAATTAAACCACAAGCCGCGGGCTGCGTCCGGCACTCTTCTAGTAAAACATTGTATAATAAATAATAGAAGTATGAAGTAACAACTTCTTTTGAATCATTTAATATTCATTTTATTCCTTCTTCGTGCTTTTTCCCTCTTGGAAGAGTCTCTACCATTTAGTTATGTCCTGTCGACTCATTACGCCAGTCGCAATCTGTATAATATATTTTTAAGGATAAGTGGAATTCGAATCGGGGTCCCTGAAATTCTGCGGAGATATTTGGGGAGACCTCGAAGTGGATGTTCTTAATTATTTGTTGTTATGTATTATTATAGGGAAGTATGCGTGGCGAAAAGAAAGTTGGCTAAGACTTTAAATATGTCTGGATGATTTTGCGGCAGAAGATCGTCTATGGAAGTTGGCAACTGAATGTTCATAGTAGAGATGGTGGACAGTAGAATTCTTGTAGCAACTGCATTGTTTGGACATCCAAACAGGACTTGGTTGACGGTTCTATGAAAGTGGTTTGTAGCGAGGTTGTGTTCAGAACGGAGCCTTGCTTAGAGAACACACTTGAAACTTCTTGAAGATGCTCTCACCCACGAACCAAGGTTTCACCCCGAACACTTTGCTCAACTAATAATAGTATTTCTCTATTATTGCACTATCACTGTCACTGAAAAAGAAGTCTTTATGAGGGATTGATTTTCAGAGGGTCGTCGATGGATTGGCCTTCATTTGCGGTGACTCGGAACTAATATTCATTTATTATATTTAATAATTTATCCCGGCCTTTGAGACATAGCTAGGAAAGTTTGCCTATACCTTTTGTATATTCTGAAAGTATTTGAAATATACTGAAACTTTTATTACTAATCATCTATTTAATATTTTATTAATCGATTGTAATATAAATAATAAGACATAAATAAAACTTCAATTGAAGTAATAAATTACTTTTATAATCAAAACTAATAAAAAAAACATATTCCAATCAAGATGTATGTTTATAGTGTGAATATGCACATACACCGTTTTTCATATAATCATTTTTTTTTAAGTTTCAATTACAAAAAATAACAAAGATATAAAAAAAGTACAGGACAGAAGGTCTTCAAGCCAGTTTGTATAATCATTTGTTACATTTTGAGAAATAAACTATATATTCGTTAATATATTCTCTTTACATAGTTATTAAATAAAGTTAATTATAGATTTCGTTTTTAATATAGTAAGGATGAAAAGTGATTTTTTTTCTGTAATTATTTATATTATTTTATGATTGGGTACATGCATCACATTGAATAATATCATAATATGACAGATGTCAAATCCACTTTATTAATTCTAGGTACAATCCATCAACTGACATTGTACTGATAATTGTATGTTAATCGGATATTAAATAATCATGTACGTATTGTCGAACAAACGTTAAAAGTGATAATACACATTTTCGAATTTGATTTAGAAAATAAAAAATATTCAATAATACTCTATAATTACAGTCTTTCAAAGTTATAAATATAGTCGATTCCGCTTAACCGGGACACATAGGGACTAGTACATTTTGTCCAGATTATGCGACTGGCCCAATTATCGGAAGTTCAATTTTCATTTGTTTTGTTTCCGTTCTTACAATCCATCAATTGACATTGTACATTCGTACCTATAATAGTTTGATCCTAAATAATCATGTACGTATTATCGAACAAAAGTTAAAATAATATACCTTAAGTGATTCAAATTTGATTTACAAAATAAAAAATATTCAATAATACTTTAAAATTACAGTTGATTCCGCTTAATCGGGACACATCGGGACTAGTACATTTTAAGACTAGCCCAATTATCCAAAGTTCCATTTTCATTTGTTTTGTTTCCGTTCTCTAGGATTTGTCCCTAATAAGCGGTTATCCCGAATAAGTGGAATCGAATGTATATCGTAGTAAATATTTGAAATTGATAAATATAGTCAATGCTCAGTTAAAATACACAAATTACTGTATGTTATGTGAATATAAGTCAATCAGACTTAACAAGAATCATATTTAACAATTTATAATTACAGAATTTATGAAAGTTATAAATATATGAAAGTAAATAGTTTTAATTTGTAAATATAGTCAACACTCAGTTAACGTACATATTGTACTATAAGCAAAGCGAATGTACCTCAATCAGACTATGAATTACCATATAAATGCATTCGCAAGAACGGACTTAACATTCTTAGAAGCGTACAGTAATGTACTTATTTTAATTTGGCCGTATTTTTTCACTTGTTTTAGATAAAAACAAATAACTTCATAATATGACAGATGTCAAATACACTTTGTTAATGCTTCGTACAATACATCAACTGACATTGTACGTTCGTACCTGAGTTTGACTCTAAATAATCATGTACGTATTATCGAATAAACATTTAAATAATATACGTTAAGTGATTCGAAATTGGTTTACAAAATAAAAAAATATTCAATAATAATTTATAATTATAGTCTTTCAAAGTTATAAGTACAGTCGATTCCGCTTAATCGGGACATTGTACGTTCATACCTGTAGTAGTTTTACCCTAAATAATCATGTACGTATTATCGAACAAACGTTGAAACAATATAAAGATCGAAAATATACATGTTAATACAATTAAAATAAAATATTTTCCAATTTGATTTACAAAATAAAAAATATTTTATCTAACACGCTAAGAATTTAATAATAAGAAGAAATAATAATGAATTAAAATATATAAACGGTTTTCATAATATTTGCAATATCTAAGTAATGTGATTAATTTTTACTTTCAATAAAGATATTTAGTAATTAATTTTAGTTTATTGCATAAAATCCTGTTGAGTTAATTAATTGGACTTAGTATTTAACATTTATATTAATTTTCAAATAAATACATTGATTTGTATACCGATATTTTCTTTAACATGTATGTAATCTCTATTTTAAGGAATTGTAAGAAATATAGTAAGATGAATGTCTTATATGTATAAGAAAACAACTTAACTTTAGCATAGAATTTAAACCGTTTCCTGCGCTGAATGAAAAGCATAAGTAGAGTGAGATTATTGGTTTTCTGGGAACGCTTAGGAATATTCATATTTCTGCTCAGCAATATTTGCACATCTGGTCTGGTGGAAATTGGATTACGGGAGAGAAAGGCGAAGAAAAAAATAAGTAAATTTTCCGGGCGATCAGTTAAATCAAGCGGCCCCCGGTACTCGTCCTTTGTTTGCCCTACACCGGAGCAGAAAGGGAGCCGCCCTACGAGCGTGAAATCACGGGCCCATCCTCATCCCAGAGACGGATAGAGACGTTTGCTGCAGATTCAGAAAGTTAAGTTGCCTATTACTAATATGTAAATGTAAATAAGGCGTTCAATGGGCACCGATTCTTTTTCTTCTCTTTGGCCCTTCTTCTAAAGAGTCCCTTTTCATTTAGTTTGCTGTGGAAGAATGATGGAGAGGGATGAGGTCGGAGGGGGGTAGGTGATCGATCGAAGATGCGTGGAGGAGTGTTGTGTTTGTGGCGAGAGTTTCCAGAACAAGGACATGCCGAAAGACGGGGATTATCCGGGTTGGGCTCAGGACGCATCGCCGACTCGCATTATACAAACGCGCGCAACGTACGAGGAACAAATAAAAATGGGAATAACAACATCTTCAGATAATGCTTGTAATAAAATGAATGATGATCGTGATAATAGGGTGTGGGTTACCGAATTTGGACCACCTAAACAGTTTTTTTCTTTGAAGAAAATACGTACATTTTTCAATTACTTTACTATTTATGAAACTACTAAAGTATTATTTATAACGAAAATTGAAACAAAAAGTATGAATTTGCTTTTTTGTTACATTTCTTTTAAAGAAATTTCAAGTGATTACTAAATTATTTTTTATTTAATAACTTATGATATTCTTACATTTCTTACAATATACATACACGATTTTCCGTAAAAATAATTTTGAATTTGAACTTTTAAATTTGATTTTTTTATATTTAAAATATTACTATAAAAATTACATTTTCTTTCAAATAACGCTATTTAGAATGTTGAAATAAATAAAAAATGAAATGTATTTTATCGGTCCAATCAAAGCAACTGGTTTCCCAGGATGGACTAACTTAATTTCAATTATTTTTTTCGAAGAACAATTTAAGCAATAAGTACTTTTTGGTTTTTGCATTTAGTTAAATTACAAAACTTCTCTAATGTTTGTATTTGTCCCATAAGTTTTTTCTTGTTGAAAATTTCATGACTATTTATTTATAGAAACAACTGAATTATAATTTGTAAGTTGTAACTAAATTGTAAAAAAAATGTAGTTTAGTTATTTTTTATATATATTTTGCTTTTATTAAAATCAGCTTTTATTAATTTCATAGTAAAATCATTCATTTCTTACTAATGTAAGGCAATAACTTCTGCCTATTATTAAATACATCTGTCACCTTAATATTTGGGTAACGTATGTTGGTTGGATTTTGTTATATAGGTCAAGTTATAATAGTGGTCCAATGTAAGCGACGGTCCAATTTTGGCAACTTTTCCCTAATTGGATTATCAGAACGACTAAGTTGCCTAGGTTTCCGAAGTTAATTAATATTAATTAGTATTAAGGTTGGACGCGGCGTCGCACGTGTCGCGCGCATATGCATACATGCAAGATTAAATAGATTAGGATGGATGGTGATGATGATGATGCGATTACACTCCGCCTACGGACCAATAAAAAAGGGAGGCGCTAGACCTGCCCCCAAAGACCCGGGGGAAGTCCCTGTCTCTCGGAAGCGCACAGTAATAAACCCTCGATGGCCATGTGAAAATAATGATGATGAGGTGATAAAAAGCAATGTCTCTTTCCCTTCAACACATAGAATATCAATCTCTCTCTCTGTCTCCCTCATACATAATACACCCCCGAAGTTCGTGTCAATTAGACAACGATACTGGGGGGAAAATCCCTCTCCCACCCATCCGAATCCCTCTCCCACCCATCCGAATCCCTCTGCCGCCGTCGCGCGCGCGCCACCCCCTTGTGTCACTTCGCATCACTTTGATATGCTTTTGATGATTACCAACCGGTCGGATGATCGCGCGCGCGAAACTCAAATTATCTCACACGTCCGTGATTTCGCCTTTTTCGATGATTCGCTAAATAAACGCTTCATTACTCTTCATCGCTCTTTCCTCTCGTTTCACAACTCATACCTCTGCTCCGACGTCCTTTCGCCTTTATTTTTGTTTTCTGCTCTCCCCGTACTCCTTTTTTTTATCAATCTGCATCCTTCCATTCTCCAATTAATTGAGTGTACCCTTTATGTCAAGCAATCCCTAAACAGTTAAATCTCTTTTTTGTTTTGTTTCCCAAACAGCCTTCTTAATTGACATACTTAATTATACGTTAATTTATACACATCACATTTTAATTATTAACAATATACGTTATTTAACTAATACTCATTTTCTATTGAAGAAAAGTTAATCTATGGAATGTCTTTTGTTAGAACCTCGAAAAAAAAACATCTTTTTTAAGAAAATTAATTCATCCTCAAAAAATAAATTTGAATTATTTGAAATCTACAAGAGTAGAATCAATAAACTAATTTCGTATACTTTTTGCAAGTACAGATAGCCGTCGTTTTCCGCCGCAGTTCCGTTCCTACAAAAGCCGTCGCGAATCGAATCGGCGTAAAATGAACCATTATTTACAGTGAGGTTACTATAGGGTTTAGTTCTATATAAGTGTAAAATCGGCAATCAATAAGCGTTATTTCGTAGCGGCGTTATTCTGTATCGGCGTAAATCGAACTGGCGCAAAACGACGTTTACCTGCATTAGTACAATTGATTATACACTTTAAACCTCAATGCCCCAATAATTAATATTATTTTTCTTATTGTTATAACAATATGTTGCACTGATTTTTTGAAGTCTTTTAGGGGATTTGATAAAAAATCCTTAAAGTTTTTCGTTTTCTGTATGATTTTTTAGAATTTAATTTTTTGTTCAATTAATATTTAGTTTGTTTTGAAACTTTGAAACTAGACTATAGTCAATCGTGAATGATCCAAGTCGGACTATGCGAGGTATTGCTGTAATTGTAATCATTCATGACTATTATAACCTTTCAAAATAATCCAACTGAAAATACGTAAACTCTATTTTGTAAATTGAAACATAATCTTCAATTTTACATAATTCTTAAAAATGTATACTAGCAGCACCTCGTATAGTGCGGGTAATCGGTTCTACCATTACGCATAAAAGAAACAGCATCAGCAGTCCCTTGATTATAGGGACAAAACAAACGAAACGATCATTTATATACAGGTAAACGTCGTTTTGCGCCGGTTTGATTTACGCCGATTCATAATTATGCGAAATAACGCTTATTAATTGCTGATTTTACACTTATATTAATCCCATTTTCTAGAAATTAATTTATAAAATCCCAAAAGTGTTTAATCGGCAGATTTTCTCTCTCTAAATATAGAATTAAATAATTGCTGAAATTGAAATAATGTGAAAAGTATTATCAAAACCATTTCCAAATATCAGTAAAAACACTTTATATAAGTAACCGATATTTTTTTTTACTTTTAAATATCACCTGCACATTTGCCAATACATCAAACTGTCCTTTTCGACTTGAAAAATAAGAGAGCAATCTATGCTCATCTCTTCAATTTTTTTCTCGGTCCTCCGCCTTCGTCCTTAATTCCTTTTTTTATAGACGTAAGTATAGTATTTGTATTGTCGGAGAGAGTTTTCCTTAAAAAAAGGACGTCTCTTTTGTTGCCATTTTCTGGAGGCTAAATACGACCGAATGCGAAAAGAAGAAAGAACTTTGTATAATAACAACTGGTGTAAATCCTCAGAAAAAAAAGGAATAGAAAATAGGGATTTAATCGAAATCGAATTGAAGAGACGACGTTGGACACACACGAACATGAGAAAGATAACATCAATAGGAGTAGTAGGTATTGTGCGAGTTATAAACGTATGAAACTTATATTGAGCATACATACAACAACACGATTGTAGGAATTGTTGTTTATGTAAAAACATAATATGTATATGATAAATGTGTGACAAATTCCAAGTTTAGATTTAGTTGAATTTTTTTATATGTAAAAATGTTAACATTTTCTTTAAAAAATGAATAATTTAGAAGAACATGTAGTATCAGTCTATTAAATATATAATTTTGTAAATTTATAAGAAATATTTTGTAGATTAATAGTTTATATTTTTTTTCAGATTTATTTTTTGTAAATGTTGTTTTTCTAGTAAAAAATAATAAATAAAATTGAATTACATTACTTAATAGAATCATCATATTATTGCTTATTTATTATTATACAATTTGTCAATTCAAATAAAATAAATAATATAATATGAATGTTTCGTTGTAATTGAAATATGTAAATATTATTTATAAAATAACTTTGTTTTTAGTATTTCATTTTTATTAGATTTTCATTGTTGTAATTTGAACAATTGACTAATTAATAATCTCATAGTTTAATTTATTTCAAATATTTTTATTAATTGTCTCCATTTATGTATCAAATATAAAACATACAAAATATTGTTGTTTTAAAGATAAAAATTTAGTTTGTTGTATACAGTAAAACGATTTTTTGTGCGGATAAAAAAAATATTCAAAATTTTCATAAATTCTTACATATAACAAATAACTTTGTATAATAAATTTCAGAAACTTTTTTTCTGCACTTGGAAAATACGTGAAAGATGTACGAAATATATGAGAAAGTGGATCTAAACAAAATAATTAAATTACACATGGAAACATTTTAAAAACATTTAATTTCTCATTGTACATATGGAGAAATGTTCAAAATGCACATACGCGCATCTTCTTGTAATGAATGGATCAAAGTCGACTACCAGAATCGTTTGAGCAAGCTTGAGTACATATGCACACAGATAGAAAATATTGCAATGGTGCCAACGTCGTTGGAATTGGTTGGATTCATACACCGCATAAAAACAGGTTCTAATGTATTTATTTCTATAATTCTTTTGAATTATTTAAAACATTTCTGATATGAAACTTTATGATATGATTTCAGTTTATTTCTTAGTTTTACATAGCAAAAATAAAACTCATGTAAAAATGTTATGATTTAAGAATATTCAAATATTTAGACAATAAATTAATCTAATTTTGATAACGTTTTTAAATTGTCATACTTCATATTTAAAAAATCTAATACAAAAAATATTGTTACTCTTTTTTTTTGTAATTACATATTTATACATTATCTATGTTTTAGTTGATAAGATAGATATAATTGAATTATATTTGTCTGAATTTTTTACTTATTTAAAACTTTCTAAAAACGGATTGCAGATAAATGAAATACCATAATATTTCTTTAGGTAACTTCACTTTAATTGTAAATGAACACTTTGTTATTGATGACCGGCAACGAGTTAACTCGTGTTTGAACTTAGTGTCCATATCTTTTCTGGATATTTATGATTTTATTACAACTTTAGTAATCGAAAACTTTCGGTGAGCGATAGTTGTTCAGAAGATAGTTACGAATCAAATGGCAAAAAAGAAATGTAAAAGAATCTCATAGTAATTTTGAAAATGATATTAAACGATCTTAGTGATGCACCGAGTATGAGTGAAGTAACGAATTTACTTTATGACAATGATATTTATGATTTAGTTGTTTCTCAAGCCAATGTAAACCACTGTCAAATAAAACAGTTTCATAAAAAAATCTGTTAATACTTTATCGTGGACTGAAGTTACTACTGTGATGTGTAGAAGTTTCTCGGATTATTGATATTGATCAGACAAAGTAGAAAGCATCTGCCGCAGAAATTATGTATAGTGAAGAAACTGAAGAAATTGAAATTAATTATAAGACAGTTTCTGGTGCAACTTTTAAAAATTATATTAAAAATTGTTTTAATGTAAAGCAAACAAAGAATTTAACAAATTTGCAGATAATAGAATTTCGCTTAAAGAATGAACATGGCCAAGAAAATACGAGGATATAAAATATCAAATGTTTAATCCGATACAAAATTTCCGGATTTTTACTCGTATTGTAAAACATATTCAAAAATACATATAATATGTGTACACAAGTTTTAAAACGATGTAACACGCACGCAAAATGGGACTTCTCTTCTCATCGTCACTCGTTAACGAGTCATTTTTCTTACAATTAATTTTGCTCGTTAAGCGAAATACTCGTTATGCGAGTTTCTCATTAAGCGAGGTTCCACTGTATATAAATTAGAAAAATGCAAATAGGAAAGAACATGGATATTAATAATAAATATAAAAGTTGTCTATATTTTAATTTATGTTGTCTTTATGTTAATTTGACGAGAAATTTTATTTTCATTTTCACGTTTCCCCGAAATAAAAAAAATCTGAGAAAAGTTACCCTTCAGTTGTATTAAAAAAACAATTATTGATGACTTAATGGAATATTATAAAAGATTGGACAAGATTATATTAAGCTCCGAAATTATGAAATGGTTCCTATATAAGGATTATGTCAATAATTGCTTTCACATGTATACATACATATTTTTTTATACTCGATTGCTTGATCCCTATTATTACATACATTTTTTTGTAATAAAATCATTACATTTGTACAATAAACAAATAAAAAAAGACAGAAAGGTTTGTAACGAACTTCCCCAATTCATTTTCAAAGTGACTTAACTCTATTTTTGGTAAGAAAACAGATATTATTCACTTAATAATAGTTATTATTTTAATAGAAATTGTAAATTTAACTCTCTTACATACACTTAAGCAGACACATTGGTATCAAGTACGTATATTTTTAATTTTATTAAAATACAAATTCTTAAGAATCTCAATTAAAATATAAATGGAATTAGGTGACTTTCATATATTTTTTTATTTTTTAGTTGTTTAAAACGTTGTTTTGCGCCGGTTCGATTTACGCCGCTGTGAAATAACCTCACTGTAAATATGGTTTCATTTTACGCCGGTTCGATTTGCGACGGCTTTTGTAGGAACTTTTACCTGTACTTTGATTCTCATAATTTTTCGAGTTTTTTTTGGATGATGGACAAATTTGTTAATCTATTTTTTTTAATTATTACCATAAATTGAACATAAATAATATACAAGAAATCGATTTATATTTTATTAATTTCTTTCTGATTCTTACAGATTATATTACAAAACTCTAATTCAATAACTTTCAATACATATGAATTATATGAGTATAAATGTTTATTTCTTATATAATTACAAAGTATATAATAAAAAATAAATACAAATTATTTATTATTATTTTTAATTGATTGATTAATTAAGTACATGGAATATATTTAATTTGTCTTTACAAAATATAAGAAACATTTATAAATTTATGTTGAAATGTTCTCGCCCGGGAATATTTTATAAGAAATTTGTATTTGTAATAAAAATATTAAAACTTTCTCGCGAAAAACGCTCTTTGATAAATCGGAATTCAACATCCGTTAAATATTTATATTTTTTACTGTTAACGACAATATTTTATTAACTTTTCCAATTGCAAAATTTTAACCAAAAAGAAAATCAATTTATCAAATCCATTTTCAATATTGTAAATTTATTAATTATTATTTTATTATAATCTTATGATTCCCGGGAAATTCTATTTTAATTTTTGCAAGGCGAAAATTAAATACAGTAGAATCTCGATTAACGAGTTTAATCCGTTTCAAAATTTTAGGATTTTTACTCGTATAGTGAAACATATTCAAAAATACACATAATATGTGTAAACAAGTTGTAAAAATGATGTAGCAGGCGCGCAATCCGATATTTCTCTTCAGCTCGTTATGCAAATCGTCGCTCGTTAAGCGAGACATTTTTATTACAATTAATTTTGTTTGTTAAACGAAATGCTCGTTAAGCGAGGTTCCATTGTATTGCGAAAAGTTATCTTCTAGTTTTTCCGCGGCGCCCCAAACCAAAATATTGGTATATCTCAGGGCGAACTTTATGTTAATAGTAATTTTTCTTCAATATTCGCGGCGCACAATTTGGAGGAGTTCTAGTTGTAATAAGAAAAAACCCAATTCATAATTATTGATGACTTAATGGAATGTTATAAAAAGATTGTCGCAAAGCTTTGACATGATTACATTAAGCTCCAAAACGATCCGAAATTATGAACGTCTGTTATGTACTGTATAAGGATTATGTTAATAATTGCTTTCCCATTTTACTTCACATGTATACATATATATTTTTTGATATTCGATTGCTTGATCCCTATTATTACATATACATTTTTTTTGTAATAAAATCATTACATTTGTACAATACACAAATAAAAAAAGGAAGGAAGGGAGGTCTGAAACGAACCTCCTCTATGCATCGGAACACCGAGAAGAGCCCAATTTCCGAATGACAAGGATCATAAAAATCGGTTATACACGTGTTGGATGGAGATGGATGATGATGCTCGCTTTATTACATGGATGGATGTTTAGCAGCCATTCGTCGCTAAACGGCTGTGTAGACCAACAATGGCGGATTGACCGCATTAGGGTCATGTACATGGCACATAAACATATTTGGGAATGGTGAACGCATTTCTCTTTTTTTTGGGGTGGGGGCCCCGACTGCGGATAAAACGTGCGGATATAGAAATAAAATACACAAATCCGTCCTGGCATGGTCGGATGGACGCCCGAATCCATGGGATTAATCCGCATCCATCAGCTGTCGTCTCTACGCCGTCTTAAATACTCTCTCACTCACTCTCTCTTTGGCTGCTGCATTGCAAACAGTCAGTAAGTATATGGGCACAGTTTAATCCCGACCCTACGCGCATTTAAATATTATTCATCCCCTAATCCATCAGCAACGAGCACAAAAAGAAATTTTATAATAATAATAACAACAACAACAAAAACGCGATTAAACAATGGAGACATTATAATACTGGTTAATCCAAGTATTTAAAAAACTGAACCGTATTAGTAAAACGTAAATTTATTAGATTATTTAATCAACAAATATATTATATAATAAAAAATAAGTTGCATTGTCTATAAAAAAAAGTTGAGTCTTAACAGTTGTACCTCTCTTAACGTTACTTCTGATAATGATGCTACATCGAATTGACAAAGTCCGCAATTATCCAAAAACATTGATAATTTTTAGATAGAAGAAATGTTTAAATGGAGAAATATGGTCAGTTTGCTCAACGAATAGGTTTTAAAAATTGTTGATGAAGATGGGAATTTATTGATTATAGAAGATGGCAGTTTTTCAATGGACAATTAAGAAACTATGTTTAGAAGACATACAAAATGAAGCCAAAATTACAGAAGTTTCTTCCGCAAAAAATGTTTACAACTAAAGTTTTAATAACAAATGATATTTTTTTATTAATAAAAATGATTTTAGGTAGAAGTATTATAGTCATACGATCAGGGTTAAATGTATAAACAATTGTTAAAAGATAGAGAAAAAGAGATAAATTCATATTATTTAATATGATTTCATTTCATATGTAAGTTGACTGTTTATTTCATAAAACTTTTCTTTGCTCAAATGAAAGTCTTTCAACTTTGAAATCTAAGTATCTCTTAATTATTTTTGGGACAAATAGAAACGTTAATCGAGATGGAAAACTAAAATTATTGACATATTGTTTGACATGTAACATAATTTGTGTAACAATATCAGACATATTTTTGGTAACCATGACTATATCATATACATAGATAAAATAAATCCTTTTATAACGCAGTGTTATATGAAAACCGCCTACCGTGTTATATGAAATCGCGTTATAAAAAAATTAGTTTTCTTTAGTTTATTCTGGTCATACTACTTAACTTCTGAAATCTAAGTTTCTCTTAATGAAGTATTTTTGGGACAAATAGAAACGTTAATCGAGATGGAAAACTAAAATTATTGACATATTTTTTGACATGTGACATAATTTGTGTAACATCAGACAGATTTTTGATAACCATGGATATATCGCACATGCATAGACAAAATAAATCTTTCGATAACGCAATTAATTGGTACCATGTTATATGAAATCGCGTTATAAGAAACTTAGTTTTTTTTTTATAAATTTGTACCGCGTATATAATGGAAATATCAATATGTAAAACAAATAAGTAAGTACACATAAATCAAGTTGATTAGTTCTGTATTATATTAAATGTGTTTTTTAAAGTATTCCATATGATATGTTTATATTTTAACATATGTTAACAATTTTTAATTAATTTTTATTGAAAATAAAAATAAACACACATCTTAATATAAAGCTTTTATAAAAAAGTTATATACATAATTTCGTTGATAGAATATTATAATATCAAAGAGTTAATTCATGATAGGATCGACAATGACTGATAATTATCGGATTTACACCCCTAAAAAGAGCTGTTAATGGTCGTCCGGTTTCACAGCTTTATGTCCCCTATATAAACGCCTTTAGGATATTTATATACGTCTTTAAAAATATGGTCAACCAATTACATACAATATCACAATGCTCAATATATATACAATACAAAAAATGTTTGAAAATATTTAAATTTTTCGAATTCATTTAAAATTTTCTAAATGGCCGCCACTAGCGCGAACCATGGCTCTGAGTTGGTCTACAAGCAAAACGGATGCTGCACGAAAGTGAACCTGCAGAATCTTCCTTCATTCACGAAGAAGGGCTTTATTCACTACTCTGGTATATCTTAGTTCTGACATTAGTCTCTAAAATGCCTCATTCCAAGAAGTCGAGAAGATTTGCATCTGGTCACCGTGGAGGCCACTGTGCGGTCGAAATGAAGTGTGGAGCGTTTTCTCCTAGTTATTGTTGGTTTTCGCCGTGCTTTGTGTGATGGTGCAAAATATTTTTGAAACGTCCACTCTTTCTAACTGAAATGTTTGGTTACCCATGGTTTCAGAGCACCTTCCAAAACTTTTTTGTGATAGACATTCGCATTAATTTGACGCCACGGTTCAAAAACATCAACGGAGAGAGAGATCAACCGTCACAGCCTCCCAAACTACCACAAACGGTGGTGCTTGACTTCTTGTGGCCATTCGAATATCTAAATTTTCGTTTGACATTTCGTCTAAGTAAATTCGATCATTTTGTTTGTTTATGAATTTCTCAATTGGGAAATTTTTCTCATCAGACAATTGGCCGCGATCGTGTAATCGTAACAGCACCTTCGCTTTATCGAGCCAAGTTTTCTTTGGAACTTTGGTGAGATCTTGTCCTTTTTGAAACTTGCAAGGCTTCATTTTGAGTTCATTTTCAATATGTTCATGGTTATTTTCAATATGTTCAGATGAGTAGCCATTTGTATTCCACTGCGTCGCGGATTTCATTCAATTGGAGCCTTAAGTTTCCGAACCACTTTTACCACAGATATAGTTTTTTTCCGACCACCAAAATAGCATTTTTTAACACTACTATCTTTGCTATAATGTGTTATGGTTTGAGGCACGAAATATTTATTCACATTAAGGTGTTTGAGGGCTCTAACAATAGCCACTTTTGGTTTTCCTCTCAAATATTAGGCTATCACACTATTACGATTGAATTCCATAACTAATAACTGTTTTCCCAAAAACTGAGATGTAAATGTTTTCGCAGGCATGTAAAAAATAAAATCAGCTATCATTATTACATAATGATAAGTAATTAAAGAAATTAATTTATTTTAATTACTAAGGAAAATATTGTATTGTTTTCGTTTTTGTAATGTTGGTTTTCACAAATAGATACCGTTGTTCGTTTTCAAGGACTTCTGTCAATGTTATGATTTATTCCTTTCATCATTTGATGTCACTTTTAGCTTTCTTTAAACGCCAATTGCGTATAATTTTGTAAAGTTTATGATGTT
Organism: Nicrophorus vespilloides; assembly: GCF_001412225.1. NCBI lineage: Eukaryota > Metazoa > Arthropoda > Insecta > Coleoptera > Silphidae > Nicrophorus > Nicrophorus vespilloides. Next base: position 37,730 of record NW_017096548.1, read on the forward strand.
GATTGTGCACGTATCAGAATTGGTTATGAAGACCAAATCAATGTCATAAGTGAATAGTCTTATATCTGTGCAAGAGATTATAGAGAGGTTAAATGTATAATATACAATAACTGAAAATTACTGAAATACCTTAGACTCGTTAACTATCTCGATATTCGATATGAATTAAAAATGATTCACTTAACACAACTAATCAATATTTGCAATATCTATCTTAAACTCAATGAAATTGTCACTTTTTTTAAACAAATCATGTTTCATCAAAACAATGCAGAAAATTATTGGAGCTCGTTTGGAAAGTGATGTCCCTTATGACATAAGATGTAAAGGATGTCCCAAAATTAACGCAAGATTTGAATTTGCTGCCATTTGTGCAGTAAAGTGTTGATAACCCCAAAAAACAATTTGACACTTTACTGCACTAATCGCATCAAATTCAAATGTTGCGTTAATTTTGGGATTTCTTTCGAAGTTTGCAAAACTCTTTGAAAGGTAAAGCGTTTACTAATTATGTTGACGTACTTGTTTCAGTTTTTTGTGTGTTTTAAGGACCAGCAGTTCTATGAGCGCGGAATCATGAAGAAAGACGGCAGAAAGGTCATCGAACAAAATAGAAAATACATAATTGATTAAAGTTCATTATTTCTATACAAAAAAAGAATTTTATTTCACACTAAAATCCGAATGTATTTCCTTGTCCACGAAATAGATAAACTTTTATAAATTATTTAATTTAAATATAATAAAATTTAATGTTTTCTATCGTTATATTTCAGAGATTCAAAAACATATATGAAATAAATTAAATAATTAACATTAAAAGTGACATAAATACATGTGAATTTTTATCTCCTTGCTCTAATTGAAGCAGATGTGGTGTTAAATTTCCTCTCTTATTTCGTTCGCCTCTCGGTTTTGATTTTGGGTTTTTTTCGAGTCTTGAGTAAACACAGGAAGAACGTTATTTGTAATGAGTTATCCCAGGAAAATTGTGGATAATTATTTTATTAGTGCACGAGGGGCCCAACCCCCCGAACAAACACAATATACATGGAAGAGGAGAACGGGGTGCGATAGAAACAAAGAGAGAAAGAATGAAATGAAAGAGAACCGAACCCTCAGAGCCAAACATTATACACACACGTATATCACAAATATGATATGAAATTACTAACACACATATTTCACTATAAATATATTAAGTTTCAACGTCCGGTCGACGGCTAATGGATTTACATACACGCACTTTGACCAAACGATAGAAGAAGGATGAAGAAGAAGAAATAAAAGAAGAAAATGTGAAGGTAAAATAAACGCAAAGAAAGTTTGAAAGTAATGGAAACAAAAGGTAATAAATTTTGCGGATGGATAAAAGAAGTTGAAGGAAATGTGAGAGGAGAATTGCGGGTGGCGGAGAGCCAATAAAAGCTCGGAACTTTTCCAAATGCGAAATTGAAAATGTTAATTCAATAGAGCGCTTACGGACGGATCGTGGGCTTCACTTGAGTGTAATTAAAATTTTAGGGCTTCGAAATGCTCCCTCTCTCTCCTCCCCTTAAAGCACCGATAAAAATGATACAAGACTGAAAGTTCAAAACCTCAAGTCTCGAACTCTCCGTCTCTCCATCTTCCTCCTTTTACATTGGGACGAAAATCATTAAAATTATTCGCTCGATTTGCCAGCTGATTTCGTTCCACGAATCACGATATTATTTCACAATCAAATATTTATTTTATTTACATTATTATAATTTATTCTTTCAAGCGAATATTCTTCAGGCGAATAAGCCTTGTATATTTAATTATTATAATTAATTTATTTCTTTCATTTATCTCAAAACTATTAACTTTTAATAGTTCAACAAAAACTAAATTGTATTTATTATTTATATTTCTTTTGATTATTTTAAGCTAAAACAAATTTCGTATGAATTGTAATCATTTTGCAGGTACTTTATTTTTATTGTTTTCTTCCTGTAACAATAATTAACAATATGTAAATGACAATGTTATCTCGGTACACGAACATTAAACAAAATCTCGGTTTCCGAACAAGATTTCAGTTTTTCAACTGACAAGTGATAAGTTAGTAAAATAACTTGGCAAACTTATAGTTTTTTTTATAACAAAATTTTGATTCCTCAACTAGAAAACGAAAAAAAATATATAAATAGTAGAATAACTTTAGTTTACAAATTAAACAAAAACTTCTTTATTTACGAACTAAATTTAGATTCCTGAATAGACAAAACTTGTACTTTTTTATTAAAAAACATTAAACAAAAACTCGGTTTTTGAACAAAATTTCTCAACTGGCAAACGGGAAATATACTTTGATTCGCAAATATTAAACAAAATCTTCTATGGTTTTCGAACAACATTTTTGATTCCACAACTAGAAAACAGGAAATGTATATAAATAGTAAACTAAGTTAAGCGACGTTCCACTGTACTTTACTTTACAGTACTTTCGGTTCACTAATTATAAACAAAAATTCTTCTATGTGCAAACAACATTTCAGTTCTTTAACAGGAAATATATAAAATAGCTTCAGTGTGCGAATAATAAACAAAATCTCAATTTACGTTACTATATACAGTGAGACCTCGCCTAACGGAGGGTTACGTTCCAATTAGATCCAGAACTAAACGAAACAGCGCTAAACAAATATAGTAAATAGGAAATTTTAGAGCACTTTTAAGTCTTAGTGTAGTCCGCGTTATATCGAATCAGCGTTATTCGAGCAAGCGCTAAACAAGATATTACTTTAGTATATGTTAGCGAAATTTCGGTTACAGATATTAAACATAAACTCCTTGGTTTCCAAATAAAATTTTGCTTTCTCCATATGTAAACAAAAAATATATATTTATATTAATAAGAAAGTAATTTCGGTACACAAATATTAATGAAAAAATTGTCGGTTTCCGAACAAGATTTTGGGGTTTCAATAGACAAACAGAACAAAATGAAACTAATATCATGAATAGAATCTTACTGGTGTAATACAACAACATTCTGGAGGTAATAATGATAGTAAATCATAATTACAAAGTCACATTTCATAAAACAAAAAAAAAAAACAAGCTCACTCACAATACCGGTTCTAGGGAACTTGCCGAAAGAACAAGTAATGTATAACAAAAATGTACAAAACTATTTTATAAATTGTATATATAAATAAATAAATAATAAATAAAAACAGGAAGTATATATAATAAAATAACTTTGCTTCGCGAATATTTAACAAAAATCGTCGGTTTCCGTAATTTTGGTTTACGAATGTTAAACAAAATTACGTCGGTTTACGAACAAACTGTTAAACCGAAAATATATATAGGTTAATAAAAAATATCTTAGTTTACAAACAAAATTTTGGATCTTCAACTGAGAAACTACAAATATATATTTAAATTGTGAAGGCATTTTGTTTCAGAAACATTGAACAAAAACTCCTTGGTTTCAGAATAAAATTTTTGTTCCTCAACAGAATATAAAATATATTTAAATACTAAAGTAATTTCGGTTCACGAATATTCAGTTTTTGAACAAGATTTCGGTGCTTCAGCTGACAAACTGGAAATTTATATAAATAATAAAGTACTTTCCATTCACAAAAATTAAAACATTTCGAAAAATGAAATCTGATTTTCAACAAAAATAACGGTTTACAAATAAAAAATCAGAATAATACGTATATTTTTTTCAATACAAATTTTGTCTAAATGTCAAATTTTGATAATAAAAGTAATTATTTGAATTTATTTCACCAAAAGATAATGATTTATAATCTAGTTGTTGTGAATTAGAGAAATTTACATTTTTACTTTTAAAATATTTGTTCACTTAATTATAGAATTAATAATATTTATACACAAATAATAGCATTATTAAGATTATAAAATAAATCTTAATGCATTATTTTTATAAATTAGAAGCGAATAATAACGTAAGAGTTAGTCCTAGCTGTATTCAAATATTCCAAAGAATTAATTGGATTTCTTTTTTTAAATCGACAAACGTTTTCCACATCTCATGAATGACAGCAATGGAGAGAACGAATGAATGCGTTCCATAGGAAGTCCAAAATACAATTTCAATCCTTTCACGGACTTCCGAGGCGGCTGCGAAAAGTGTTCCATACTGTTGTGTTGGCAAAATATTATTATTGGCCGCATTTCGGTACGGCCATTGTATTACGAAAAATGTATCAATTTCAATGCGAAAAAGGCAAAAAAATTTAAATTGGAAAGAGTGAAAAGAATGAAATGAACACGCATGGAATGCATGGAAAATGGGAATTGAGTGGCGGCATTGAATAAATACATAAATGGTATGTATTTATGCCGGTAACACAACAAGAGAAGTAAAAAATAGAAACATCCCCGAAGAATGTCACCAGAAAATTGGAATTCGTACGAAAAACAGTGCATATAGGGCTTTGGGTATGAGTTGAGCTGGAATAGGACAGAGGGGGATCGATTACAAACAGTTTAAAGCCCTGACAATTGACTAATCCCGTGTTTGTTGACAGCCAATTCTGCCAACCCTATTTTACCTGACCGTTACAACCTTATTTATTGGCCGGTACACACGGACCTCCCATGTCATTCATGAAACTGATTATTTATTTTTACTATATTCCCTTAAGTCAATCGTATTCATCGGTTGCATTTAGTAGTTTTGTCAATGATGATGAGTATAGCAATACCTCGCATAGTGCGGCTACAATATACAGCAATACATCTGTGTAGTGCGGATTCACGCGGCAAAATCCCGACTACCATAATCCCTACCATTTTTTCTAATATTTATATATATATATTTTATATGCATTTGTAAATGCTAAATGTAGCTAAATTTGGAGCTTTCTAGACTTTGATTAGACCGCATTATATCAAATCAACGTTATTTGAGAGAACGATAAACGAGTTTTTGCTGTATCTCAAAATGACTCAGCGCATTTGAATGCGTTTCTAAATGTAGGTAAATTTCGAAATTCTTAGGCTTTGATTAGACCACATAATTTCAAATCAATGTTAGGAAAATTTAGAAATTCTTTAGACTTCGATTAGACCACATAATTTCAAATCAATATTATTCGAAGAAACGTTAAACGAACATTTACACCTTTTTTTACATCAAATCAACGTTATTCTAGGAAACGTTAAACGAGGTCTTACTGTATTTCATAAATACACAACGCATTGGATGCGTTTCTAAACGTTAAATGTAGGTAAATTTCTTCTTCTTTACACTTCGATCAGACCACATTATATCAAATCAACGTTATTCGAGGAAACTTTAAACGAGGTCTTGATGTATCTCAAAATTACATAGTTTTTATATTGATTAGAATAGAAATTCCTTATATTATTAGTAAATACACTAATAAAATCAACTAACTTATTTTTTTAGAACATTTAAATTATAAGAAAAAAAAATGAAAACTTCAACATTATTAACAAATTTCTTATAAGAGCATCAAATTGAAATTTTAAAAAATAATCTTATAACTATATGGAAAATTGTTGATAACATACATAATCATACATATTCCTAAAAAAAATGTATCATTTGTTTAATATAAATGAACATTTAAAGATCAATTTTTTCAATTAAATATAACAATTATTTAAGTTAAAATTTGTCTTCAGATACATTTTATTGCCAAAATTAATAATAATATTGAAATGCAAAATTTTTGATAATTTTTATTTTTTTTAACGCTTATTTTTTTTTTTAATTTCGAGATATATTTTATATGGAATAATGAATCACCCGGTATATGTTTTCATTAACCAGAAAAATACTATAAAACATTTTGTGTATATTTACAATACAAAAATTATATTTTATGAAAACAGAAATATACAGAATCCATTTATCATATCAATTTAAATACATCAGTCGGATTCTCTACTATTATTCTATTCTATTATTTTATATACATGTTATTGGATTTATAAAATTTGTTGATGTTACAAACAAAATAATAATAATACCGAAGCATATCTTATAAATGGATTATTTAATAATTAAAAACAGAATGTTGAAACATAAAAAATTCTTTCAAATAAAATAACTAATAGAAGTTATTTTTTCCTTCATTTAATAAAATATTAAAGAACTTTCATTAGTTGAATAATTTTCATGACAAATAATGAAAATAATTACATATTATAATTTGTTTGAAAACTACTTTAATTTTTAATTTATTTTGTGACAATTTTGACAGTTTTAATGCAATCTGACATTAATACTTTTTGACATTTGAATGAAATAACAAAGTATAAAGATTAGTAGTATTATTGAAAATAAGGGTTTACATTAATTCATGTAATTATAATTATGAGCTTATTCAACTTAACTTCAATTTATAAAATTTAAAAATATTTAAAAGAGTATAGGTTTCAATAAAGTATTAATTCTTATATTATTAATGTTTTATTAATTTTGACAGTTTCAATGCAATATGATATTAAAGTTTTTTTGACATTTGAAAGAAATAACAAAAAACAAAGATTAGTATTTTTATTAATAACAATGGTTTGCATTCATTTACGTAATTATAATTAAGCGTTTATTCAATTTAACTCTAATTTACAAAAATAATATATTTATAATATTATGGGTTAATTTTCTTATATTATTAATATTTTGTGAATTTTTACAGTTTTAATGCAATCTGATAAAAAAAAAGTTTTTGACATTTAACAGAAATAACAAAAATCATGGCACATTTAATTTAAGATTAATGAAAGAACTGCTTTTGATATATTTTTTTTATCATTCCCAATTTGATTTAATTACTTTTATAATATAATTATTACCATATAAATAATAAAAAACATAAATAATTCTTTTAAATTATGAAGTCTTTGAGCTTTTTTTTTAAATTTAGCAATTATGTGTATGTATATTGTTTAGTAAATTCTTAAATAAAGATTTTTTATAAATCAATTTGTAAATGTAAAACTGATACTTTTTATTGGAAATTTGCGTGCGTTTGTGGTGCTGCTTTATAGAATCGTCGATGTTAGGGGGAATCCCGATTCCGACCCCTGCCGTTCCCTTCCCTGCCCTATATATACACTTATCCGACTTATGCAAACAAATCAGTTTAATTATGTTTCCCTCCGTTTTCCTCCGTCTCCGGGTTCACCCACTACAAAAATAAACTTTCATCCGGCATTGTTCAAGACGCGCGCTGACGGCTCGCGGAAAATCAAAATATTTTCTTTTTAAATTTCCAGATAGAGAAATCTACACAATCCCCACACCCGAAGCGTATTAAACTTATACAAAAAAAAATACGAACGCGTTTTATGCATTAAGAGCGCTTTGATATTGTCATAACTAATTACATTAAATTATGTTCTTTCAATTAATTTTATTAATTATTTTTTACATAAACGTTTACACTCAAATTATTATTATTAAGATTTGAAAAAACTATATTTAAATTTTTGTAATTCACTCAATTTGAGCCAAACAAATCTATAGTTTTAGAAAGAAATTGAATGCAAATCATTTAAATATTTCATCTTTATTTCAACAATTAAATTCCTATTTTTTTAAGCAACTTTAACATTCTTTTACATTGTTCATATATTTGATTTATGTGTCCATTCTTTTATCATATTAAGATATCAATTATTAATAATAATATTTATTATAAAAACTTCCTAATAATACAAACGTGTAGCTTAAATAAAACAATTTAATCATTGCAACTAGCTTTTTTAACTATATTCATTGTTCTTAATTATTTATTTTATCCTTCTTATTACAATGTAATTACGAAGATTTTAAAATTCATAGTAAAACGTAGTAAATATAACAATAATTATTTATACTACGCTACTTTATAGTATATATTCACCTAAATCGTTTGATTCAAGTTAAAAGAAGATATGTATTTTCACTTTAGATTTCCGTACATGTTGAATCTTATCAAAATAAAGAATGAAATGAAAGCTGAAAATAATTGTAATCTTCCTAAAAGATTTAAACAAAAAATATAGTAGTACAAATAACAAAAATCAAACATAATACATTTAATATATGTTTTTGATTGAAAATTTGGTACCTCACAAATTGAAAGACGTATTTTTACATTGTTAATTAGTTATACTAAAGTGAGTAACATTTTGAAAAAAAAAATCAATATGCAGTAAAACCTCGCTTAACCAGCAAAATAAACTATAAGAAAAATGACTCGGTTAATGCGCAATTTTTCGCTTAACGAGTGACAAGGAGAAGATAAGTCCTGGATTGTTGTCTTGCTATATCATTTTCAAAACTTGTGTACACATATAAACAAATATTTAAAGTATAATGAGACCCCGGACTGTTATAAGTAATATAAACAAATGGAGTCAAGTGTAAACTCCTTTCAACTTATGTAAATTGGCAAACATTTCCTTAGTAGTCATTCCAGTTGCATCTTAGTCTAGTTTGTAATCACATATATTTCCGAACTTGTGTTAGGACGTTATTTTTTTGTGAAAAATTTAATAATACTTGCATGTCTCCGAATAATAAGCCAAAGAATAAAAATAACCATACATAAGAAAAGCAAAGTCATTAAAAAGCGAGACCAAGTTATACTTTTTTCTTCTGGCATGGAATGGATTATCTTATTTTACATTAGGTTATATAGGAAAAATAGTTTCACTAATCGAGTAAAAATCCGGAAATTTTGGAACGCATTATGATCGTTAGGCGAGATTTCACTGTACATATTATGTGCGGTTTTTATAATCATGTTAAAAAACATAGACAATTGCATTGTTGAATATAATACATTTTGTTTTTCTTTATATATTTGTTTATAGAATTATTAGGTGCGTAAGTTATTTGAGGATAGATTTATGCTCACCAAAAAAATGAACAAATGCTACAAAAGAAATTAACTTTATTTTCTAAAAAATAAGAATTAAAGACATTATATTTCTTTGAAAAATCATTCAATAAAACCACCTTCAACAACAATAATTGCCTCAATATAAGATCTAAATGCTAGGAGTTCTTTTGCAAGTGATTTTCTGGTATCATGATCAATTGTTTGTTGAACTCGTTGAAAAAAAGCTGGAGTTCTCATTCTGTCATAGCTTTTGGAATGTTTTTACGCTTGGACACTTCTGTTTGTTCTTCAACTTTATAAACGAATGATTCCATATATTTCCAAAACTCATGAAAAGCTTTTAAAGCAACAATTACAACTGAGACATTTCTTGAGTCATCTGGGATTCTGCCATTTTTTATAAATTTATAATCTGAAAAGTATAATTTATTAGAATACAGTACAACTAAGAAAAAAAATTCCTCAAATATCTAACGCTCCCTGTATACTTCTGTTTATTCAAATATCTGTTAATTTATATGCTTTTTTTATCACTTTTATCATTTAATTAGGAGTACAGTGGAACCTCGCTTAACGAGTTTAATACGTTCCAAAATTTCCGGATTTTTACTCGTATAGTGAAACATGTTTCCTCATATAAAACTGCTTTACAATTTATTTTGCTCGTTAAGCGAAACATTCGTTATGCGAGGTTCCTGTATAAGATCATAAACTAGTGAATATTTTTTTTAATAGAAATTTATAAATTATATTATATCACAATTAGTAAATACGAATAATAAATTCTCAATTAGCAAATTGAGTATTCTGGATCTTCGTTGTTTGTGCCGGAGGGCAAAGACACAAATCCCGATTTAAATAGTTTTTATTGAGAGGGGTGCATCCGTAAATGCGCTCTTAATAATGCGAATGTCGAAAGCCCGGGAGGCAAATTTCATTTTAATTAAAAAAACATACGGGGGGAGAGTCGAAAACCTACGTACGGCCCAGGAAACTTGGTTATTTTCATTGGAATTAAAGCGAGTGCAAGTTCAAGTGGCTGAAAGGAACGAAATGTTGTGACAAAGGGAAGACACGGCTTGTTGTGTCTATTATATGTGTGAGTTCGAATGTCTGTGTGTATATATATGTGAATGTGTGTGGAGTAGAAGATGAGGGTTGGTTGTGGATGAGAGATATGTGCGCTTGAAGAGTGTTGTAACATTTAATAGAGGAGTGTCGGATAACTGCTAATGGGGGACGTGCAGCACTTAAACACTACAGAACTACCCCCCTGAAGGGCATTCCCTGACGACAAAAATTTTGATGCAGTTTCCTCTGGGATTTTTCTTTCTTTTTCTTCTGTTGTGGTGGAAGAAGCTGCGCAAATACCGCACCGATTTGTCGACCAGTAATTGCTTGTATCAATATGGCACTAAGAGAAGAAGAAGAAAAAGAAGAAAAAAAGAAGTAGGCAATGGAGGATTTTGGGAATTTGTTGACAGATCGAAAGACGTGCGCCTACTTCGTTGGGGGTCTCGAAGAGACAGCTGCGATTGGTCTCGGCTGTTTGCACAAATGTCCCCAGCAATTTGTCACGCCGTGACATTTTCGGGGGTTTTTGCGTGTGCAAATATTGGCCGCGCGACGGCGCTTCTGGGCTTTTTCCGACCCTCGTCACCGCTCATCGAAATGGACAAATTTCTCAAATTTCACTGCAAATACGCACAATTCGATTTCCATCCGGGCCCAATTTAAACACAAAAGTCATAGAGTATTTTGTTTGGGTGCTTCGGTAGCAACGGTAAAATCTATTCACCTTTTTTTTTCATGGTTACTTCAATGGACAATGATCCTAACTACATAACTACTCAATTTATAAATACACACTACAACGGCGTCTTGCATAGTGCGGCTTCGATCAGTCCGGATTCACTATAGTACAGTTTAAACATTTAAAAAGAAACTAAAATTGAGCAAAATAAATACTAAAAAAATAGTACACAAAATTATTATTTATACATAACATACATTATCATTTTATACAGGCTCTTTTTAAATAATTTTAAAGATCTCGATTACTCTGATTTCAAACAGTGCTGAAACAATTATCCGTACTATGCGAGGTATTGCTGTATTTGTACATAATATTATTCCTCTATCCACGTAGTATTTGCTCCACGCATTCATTACTTGAAAGTAATTATGGAAAAAACTACTATAATACTAAACATCAGTTTTAAAGTCTTCGATTACTCCGATTTCAAATAGTGCGGAACCGATTATTCGCACTATGCGAGGTATCACTTTATTTTCAAATTACAACCTATAGCGAAAATTACTCAAGAATATCCTCTATCAAAGTATTATTTGCTACACGCGTTTATTAATTGAGAATAATTATTTTTATGGTAAAAATTACTATTATACTAAAATGCAGTTTTAAAGTTTTCGATTACTCTGGTTTCATACAGTGCGGAACCGATTATTTGTCACGCCGTGACTATACGCACTATACGAGGTATCGCTGTATTTGCAAATTACCAGAAATACAAAAGAATATTATTCCTCTATCCGCGTTCATTACTTGATAATAATTATATTTATGGTAAAAAAAATAATACTAAAATGCAGTTTTAAAATCTTCGACTACTCCGGTTTCAAACAGTGCTGTATCTATTATCCGCATTATGCGAGGTATTGCTGTATTTTCAAATTACAACTTATAGCGAGAATTACTAAAGAATATAATTCCTCTATCCAAGTAGTATTTGCTATACTCGTTCATTACTTCAGAGTACTTATTTTTATGGTAAAAAACTAATATAATACTCAGGAATAAAGTCCTGGATTACTCCAGTTTCAAACAGTGCGGTATCCATTATCCGCAGTATACAAGTCATTGCTGTATTTTCAAATTACAACCTATAACCAAAATTACAAAATTCCTCTAAGTAGTATTTGCTACACGCGTTCATTACTTGAGAGTAATTATTGTTGCATTTGCAAATTACTACCTAAAAACCAGAATTACAATGCAATATTATTCCTCTGCAAGTAGTATTTGCTACCCTCGTTCATTACTTTAGAGTACTTATTTTTATAGTAAAAAACTCATATAATACTCAGTTTTAAAGTCCTCGATTACATCAGTTTTAAAAAGTGCGGTATCGATTATCCGCACTATACGAGTCATTGCTGTATTTTCAAATTACAACCTATAACCAAAATTACAAAATTCGTCTAAGTAGTATTTGCTACACGCGTTAATTACTTGAGAGCAATTATTTTTATTGTAAAGAAAACTACTATAATACTAACAAACAGATCTATGCAATAACAAAGTCCTTGATTACTCCTCTTTCAAAGAGTGCCAAATCGATTACCCGCACTATGCGAGGTATTGCTGCATTTACAAATTACTACCTATAACTAGAATTACAAAAAAATATTATTCCTCTGTAGTATTTGCTTACGTAATTATTTTTGTGTTAAAAAACTATAATAATACTAAAAATATCACAAATTTCTTTATACACACACCTATCTCCAGTGTTTCTCTCTAAGAAAAACGTGTAATTCGAAATTTGTAACTTTTTCAATGTAAAACCGTGTAAATCTAAAAGTATCCTGAAAACGCATACATTCGTTATGACTTTTTTGATTTTTTTTTAACGTACAAAAATTAAACAAAACTATTGAAGGGCAAAAAAAATATACCGTGTAAAAGCGAAAACGTGTAAAACGAGTGATTTGTATACTTAATAAGTTACTTGCCAAGTATTGTATACAAGTATAGAGAATATCTAGCTTTAAGTGATTTTGTACATAGCATGAGGTGCAACGTCATGAAACGTCAAAAAAAAATTGAAACAATATTCATCGAGTGTATTCGAACGTATTTATTTATAACAAAATCAGTGGTCCGAAGATAAACATTAAAATTGTTCCGCATGTTATTTTACGCGCGACGTCTGGCACATGGTATGCATCGCGCCCCGTATTGACGTTAGCCAGTTTTCATTTGTTATTATTATTATTGTTATTATTATTTTCGCTATTGGCACATTCGAGTCAGTTGCAGTTGTTGTACATGAGAGCGAACGGCTCGGAAAATAGAAAGAATAGAAAAAAAATGATATTCAGAGGTAGAGAGAAAATGTATGCATTTGGATGCACGAATGTTCGGTAATTGTTGGAAATCGATTCGGAATTGCAGCCGGGCTTATTACGAAATTACATATGTAAAATGGAAAATTGGGATTCGGTTTAAAAGGGAGGGATGACGGTCGAGGGTTTGGTTGGGATGCGAGGGGTGTGGAATGGTGGTGGTGGAGGCGGCGGCGCTGCGTTTCGGCGTTTCGAATACATAAGGGCATGGCTCAATGGATTCGCGAAACGATTAATTAATTTCCATTATTAATAAACGCGCGCGCCAATTTCGCATCGCTGCACACGCACAAAATATATCACTCAATATTTAGACATTAGTTTGATTACAATTTTCATTCGCATTGCAAATAAATAAATGAAAAAAAAAAACAAACAAAACAAAAAAAAATTGAAGTATTAACAAAAAAAAACAAAATACTCCTATACCCCCGAATTACAAAGAAGATAAGAAACCGTGTAAATCGAAAAGTTTTGAAAAAAAAGCATAGGATATAGTTTATTTACTAAATTTATTTTTTATTTTTTTTAAACCGTGTAAATGTGAAAACGTGTAAATGTGAAAATACCGTGTAAAAAGTGGGATAGGTGTTATAAAATTTTAGCTTAATTGAAACATTATTAAGATGCAAATTTATAAGTTGAAAATACCGAAACTCAATCCGATTGAAACAATACAATTTATACAAAATCGTACACAAAAAACAATGAAAATAATTATTTATTCAGTGTAAAGACTGCAGCCAATAGTTTTTTTTTTACAATAGTTATTGAGTAACAAACTGGATATTTCCAACTAGTGATGAGTAAACAGCTTCACATTAAATTATCGAAGAGATTTTATGTATTAAGTTGCATAACAAATTACATACTAAACATTGTTTATTTACTTCCTAAATTATATAATTTGCGCAAATATTTTTGTCTTAAGAAGCAATTTAAAATTACTTACTTTAGGAAGAATAATGTAAAAACCAATAAGGGAAAAACTAACGTCGCTGCAGCATTTGTAAATATATTTTAATTAACATTAAAATTTTAAATTATTTATATGTAGAACCTGTTTTTGTGCGGTTCATTTTTATGCGATTTGTTTTGTGCGATTGCGGTATATGAAATCCAACGGCGTTGGTTGGCATCATTGTAATGTTTTCTGTCAGTGTACAGGTTTTACTAGATTTTTGTTTCAATAAACGTAATTATGTTATTATAAACAATAATAATATTTATTTCAATAATTATATAATAAAATAAATGCATAATACAATATGTGAAATAAAAAACACATTTATTTTGACAGAATCAGTTTTTAAATCTTTTGGACAAAACTGACTTTAGCCTGTTTTTTTATTTTTTACAAAATAGACTATTCAATGTATTTATTATTTATTAGTAAAATTTTACAAATACAAGAAAATAAAATAGACCAACATTTACATACAAGAAAACTTAAAATCTGTTAGAATACAACTATAAAAAATAAACAAAATAAAATGTATTCGATTGAAAACCATATGGACTTTTAGACTTGATAAGACTTTTATTGAGTTTAAATACATATTAGAGTAGTAGTAGTTATAAGGGGGTGGAGTACATTCGAGCTTGAGCTCATTTAGCCAGAAACATTTTAAATATATACAAGGTAACAGTTTTTTTTAAAAAAGAAAAAAAGTTTGGTGGTTATAGGGTTAACTTAATGCTAGCTGGAAAATAAAAAAAAATGGTTGGGTTAGTTGTCAAACCCTGACAACTAACCCAACCATTGTTTTATTTCTTATTTTCTACCATGTCTTTGTTTTGCATAACAAAATTGCGACAATAAGATAAAAACTATCTCATTTGGTACAGAGTATTTAATTATAATTCCGTTTTATGCCAGAGACGATTTTGTATCAAAATGTTGATGTTTTTAATCTAACTATGAGATTAAAAAAAAATAATTAAAAACAATTGTTTGGTCAATAAAAACAACCTTTAATAAACAATACTTATAAAAAAAAACTGAAAAATTTAATTTGATTTTATTTTCATTATATTTTATATGATAATTTTCCTATGATCATATGATAAATATTTCAAAATTTAATTTATATATTTCTCTGTACTTTTAAAATTCAGATTCATATAAAAATTATATATTATTACTTTTTAATGCAATAATTTAACATAATTAAATAAGGATCTAGATCGGATTTTAGAAATACGTATTCATTTTTTTAAATTTATCTAACTGTTCCAATTATTTGATATTATTATTGATATAAATAAAATAAATGTTAACCCTACATTTGTGAATGTTATTAAATTCAAATTTAAAAAGAGTCTTTCTAGCTCATTTTTTGACAGATGTCAACTTGAGCAAATGCATTATGAATTTAATGTCATATTGTAATTAAAGTAAATTTGGTGAATAATATGAAGTTGTAAGCATATCTCATGTACGTTATTTGACACGTTTCTTCATAAACTGGTGTTTACGCACCTTTACAACATTTTAATTATGCTTTATGGTGCATATCACTTATTTCATATACCAAGGGTCGGCGATCTGTTTGAAGCAAAGAGCCACTTTCCTGTTAAAATAAGTCTAGGGAGCCGCACGTAGCATTTAACGCTTTATTACTAGTGAAATGAATGTTCCAATATTGCTACTATTTGCCATTCCCTGTATTATAAGTTATTTGATAAATTTCTTGATCAAATGGTGTGTATGCTTCTTTATAACATTTAATTATATGTAAATACTGGATTACTGAGTAGCATGAGATTAGATGAGTTTAATCTGTACATTAGACAGAATGTTTTATGTTGATTCGTATTATTGTTTTTAATATTCTAAAATCGGGTGGGCGGCTTTGTGAGAAGTGAAAAACAGAGACAGTTGACATCTGGGAGGGTGGCTGGCGTTAGGTGCAGATTTAATGTACGGCGTTAAATGAAAAGCGGCAAAGTTTGTCTGTCTGGGCTTAGCGCGTTTAATACGCGCACCTTTCTCGTCTAATACCTCTGATGTTTAAGCCGCCCCCGGGGGCCCGCCGCAGCCGCCTCCGACGCCACACTCATCCATCCCTTCGCACCCTCCCTTCTTCCTCTCATCACTCTTTCTATCTCTCACCTATCTCGAGGATACATTTGCAAATTGCCCTTCGGACACAAAAACCACCCCTACACCGCACCGACCCTATGTAAATCATAAATATATACTCCATACAAACACATACGTTTATCGCGAAGACGACGAATCCGAGACTTACGAAGAGCAGCTCAAATTATTTTAATTAATTTGAGTGCAAATGCACGAGCTTGAAGTTTGCTTAATGCCGTGTGCATTCACCCTTCCGAAATGTCTTCGAAACTCAAACGCAACACAAGAAATGTAATCATTTATATAAAAAAAACGGTTAAAGCGTCTAAAATATTGCTCAAACAAATTTAGTTTGTTTCATTATAATCAAGTGAATATTTCAAAGATTTTCGAAGTTACTTGTTTCTTAGTGTAGATACATTTCGAACTATAAAATGTACTTCTCTATAAATATATGAAATACAGTCGATTCCGCTTAACCGGGACACATTAAGACAAGATTTCCATTTGTTATTTGCTCGGTTTTGTTTCTGTTTTTTAAGATTTCTCTCTAATAAGCGGCTGTCCTGATTAACCGGTGTCCCAATTAAGCGGATTCGACTATAGCTAAAAATGTGACATATGACGTAAATAAATGTATCAAAATTATGACACTTATAATCAAACAAACTAAACAAAATGATACATGACGTAAATAAATCTATAAAAAAAAATATGACACATGACATACATAAATCAAAAAATATGACATTTTACGTAATGTAACCTAATAGAAATAACTGAAGGTCATACCTTGACAAAAATAAATACATTTAAATATAACGGCATAACAATACATCGGTATATTGGTTACTATAATACTATACTATCAGAATTTCAAAAACTGTACTTTGAAAAAACTTTTGTAATTGCAGAAGAATGAAGAGTAAATTGTAAAAAGATTACATACTGTTGAATGAGAGTCAATTGCGGTATATTTCACGTTTAGAAATCGGTTTAACATAAAGGATTTTCATCTGTACCGCTAATTTCCGGATATTTTTTTGATTTTGTCAAAATTGGCTTACAAGCAGCAAATCCAATTGCGCCTAATGTTTCTCTAAAGATGCGTAAAATCTTCCTATTATTCACATTGAATGTGGAACTTGTTTTGTCCTTTCTTTAGGTGCGATGTGGTCCTTTCTGTGTCGGCCTGAGCCATAAAGCAATTAACTCTGCGGCCGCCTTAAACGATTGCAGATTACGAAGGACTTGGGAGGACCATTGGGGGTTCATTTTTGCACCTTCTTCGCTCAACACAAAAAAGTTAAGAATCCCTACAAGCCGCAAACCCGCATTCGAAAGAATTGTAGTCAACAATGAGGATGGGAGAGGAGTTAAGTAATTTATCCCTTTTTTCTCTCGCAGTCTCAATTACAAAGTTCCTACGTTTACATTTAAAGAGAAGAAATGAGCAATCGCTTTAAGAGATCACTTTTGTGTTGCGTCTATTTGAATTTCAGTTCATTGTTTGATTCAATATTTTTCGATGCTAAAAATTTCATATTTTCGAAATGAAAACTTTGAAGAAACAATAAAAAAAATATCTAAGAAAATGAGATCGAAAGTAAATTTATGAATCAATAATCTAAAACAATAGCTGTTTATTAATGCGATAATGCACTGTTGATATTATGAATATTTTGTGTTTAACGCAAATGAACAAACATATTTTACGCATATAGAATACATTATTTAAAAATCTGCTTATAAATACTCTAAGTAATAAATATAGTAACAAATATTAGAAATGTATTCATTATTATTGAAATAATTCGCTTTTCCAATAATGCAAAATAAATATTTAATTATCATTTAATTTATAATTTGTATTTTTGGATTAATATGAAATCTCGTTTCTCAACTTCCTCGATTACGGAACAAAAAAAAATCAATATAATAAAGAGTTGATTTTCGAATAGAATTTTGGTTCTTTCGTAAGCATTTTCCATTTACTGAATAAACTTTCTTCCATTCAGTTGAAGTGAATATAAAGCCATGTAATAACTATGGTAATTGTTGTAATAAAAATTCGAAAATTATTAATTATTATTGATATAGTTCGCTTTTGAACTAACGCAAAATAAATATTGAATACCAATAAAATTATCATTTCAGTTGAAATTTGTATTTTCGTATTACTATTAAATCTCGTTCTTCAACCGCTTCGATTATCGAACAAAATACAAAACGACTCGGTTTTCGAATTGAACAGAATTTCGTTTCACCAACAGACTAACTTTACCGTTTTCCATTTACTCAATAAATTTTCTCCCATTCAGTTAAAGTAAATATAAAGCAATTAATTATTATTGAAATAATCAAGTGATGTTCTTTTTAATAATTGCCGATACTATTTTTGTCACATTTTAAGTTTTGATGGACAAATGCATTTTTTTTTTAAATTTTAGGTTGAATGAATTTGAATTTGAAATATAATAATTTTTCTATAATATTTGTTACAATATTGTTTAAGATTTGAATTATTTCCATTGTTTTTATATAAGATTGCAAATATGAATAGAGTACTAACGCAGCTACCACTTAACTGCCATCAGATGCCATATTATTGACATTTTGATCTTCTCAATAATATATTGTAGTTAATTGGTACAATTGACAGAAGTTGTCAAATAAAATGAATATGAAGAGTCAACTATTTATTATATTCGCCTGTATCACAAAAAGCCGATACGAAAGGTTGGCAGTTCGAAACTCACCAACAAAATTTGTGGGGGCCGTTAAAATGAAAAAGGGTAGAAAAATAGATTTAAATCAATAATAATTGATATAAATTTATTATTTTGATCTTTCCAGAAATATCTTCTAGTTTATTGTTGGTACAATTGTCAGAAATTGTCAAATAAAAAATATGAAGTGTCAACCATTTACTATTTATAGTTTTTTTTATTTGAATATATAAGTATCAATAATATTTAGTCTTCTTGTTACTAATATATTGCGGGTTATAGTTCTTACAATTGACAGAAGTTGTCCATTAAAAAAATAAGTGTCAACTATTAATTGCTTACATTTTTTTATCTGAATATATAATCGTGTCAATAATATATTATAGGTTAGTTGACAGATATTATCAAATAATAAAATATATTGTCAACTATTTATTGCTTATTTATTGCTTATACAAACTACGTGTCGTCCACATCCATATCTTGTAATTTAGGTAATAAAAAACTGGATTATCTAATTGATCCACTCTCACTGATGTTTTTTTAAATTAATCTTTGTTCCGACCATATTTTGTACGATAAATTCGAACTGTAGCTGCCAAACCTTCATTATAAATAAAACAATTACAATTTGCAATTAAAAACCTGTGTAATCTATCAAAATTACTTCTTGCGTGAATTTTGGGACACCCTATAATTAACAGAAGTTGTCAAATATAAAAATAAATGTCAACTTAGTTTTTTCATCTGCATATAAAAGTATTAACAATATTTATTGACACTTTGATCTTGTCAATAATATATGGTTAGTACAATTGACAGAAGTGTCAACTGTTTATTACTTAGTTTTTAATCTGATTTCTTAACTGATTGCTATAATATTACTGATGTATAAAATTGAATTCTCATAAAAGTTAAGCAGCGGATTTGAAATATAGACTATTACTAAAATAACAAGAGGATATGAGACTTGTGGCAAATATAGAAAAAATAAATTATAAAGTAACGTTTATCAACAAATTGTTTTATATTGGTGATTTTTAGTACAAATATCAACAAATTTGTTGATTAAACGAAATCTTCCAACTAATGTAGATAACATCTGATTTACAGCTGTAAAATTACTGATGTATAAATCAAATTCACTTAAAAGTTAAGCAGCGAAATAAATTTGGATGGGTTATTCGAAATATAAAGGCTTATGGCAAATATAAAAGAAAGAAATATGTACTTACTTTTATCTTTCTAAAATAAATTATATAATAATTAATAAGATTAAAAAAAAAAAGAAATTAAAAACTTTGATTTATAATATTTATTCATATTTTATGTTTTCATCTTAGTAATTTTTTTTTGTTCTTTACATCCAGTAATAATAATATTATTAACATACCGTCTCCTCGATAACGTCTTACACTTAATAACTAAATATCATAAGCTACTATTTACAAACGTCATTAATTTTCATAATTTATTTTTTCTCATTCATTTTATTATCAACATGTATTAACTATCAAAAAGAAAACTGTTAAATGCGAAGTTTTCTTTACATATAAATATATTTATATAAAAAATAATAATAAAATAAAAACTAAAACATAATATTTACAATTTACAACTAACGACTGAATCGATTCTATTCCAAATAGGGAAATCAATGAAACAAAACACTCTTATTTATTTACACGAAAAAAAAAATAATAAATTATTAATATACTGTTTTTTTTTTGTTGTTGTTTTAGTTTGTTTTGTTTTTACTGACTAGATAGTACGTATATCTTTAGAAATATTGAAATGGTAAAAGATGGATAGATAGACTATGGGTTCAGGCGACTTCCAGATCTGAAGAGTCGTCGTCGCTGAAGTTGGCTGCACTGGAGGAGGTGTTGAGCAACCTGGGTTGTTCCGATGTAACTCTGCACAGATCTTCCTCCTGCAGTTTCCTCACCCTTTCTTGCTCCTCCCTCTTCTGTTTTCGCCATTTCGCCCTTCGGTTCTTAAACCAAACCTGTAACGAAAAACAAAACGAAAACTGAAGTAAATGTAACGAAATAAAACATACAAAAAAAATAATATAATATATAAGAATAGAATAAATATGTGCATGTTGTAGAAGGTTTGGAGAGACAAGGAGATTTTTGATTAATGTTTGTTTTCCGTTAACTAAGTTTACTTTAAGGGAGTCGGCGAATTTTGTATGTTATTGTATTTCTTCCGGGCGGACTTAAATAATAAATTCGATGCGAGGACAGTTGAAAAGGAAAAACAACGAAATCCAATAATATATTTGGCAAAATATTTAAATGTTTACATAAACTCATCATTTTGATCTTTTGTTTTTTTTACCTTAATATTTACCTTTAATATTTAATTGATTTTTTGTTGGCTTTACGTCAATGTTTTTCTAACTTATGGATAGTTAAGCAAGATTTATCAATATATTGTTTGGTATTGGTGATTTTTAATACAGTAACAAATATTAACACATTTTTTGATTAAATTTTCAATTTCTTCATTATCTAAATCATTTTGTTTTTTTTTACCTTTAATATTTAATTGATTTTGTGTTTTGATCAATGTTATTGAAACTTGTAGAAAGTTAAGCAATGTTTATTCAAAAATTGTTTTATATTGGTGATTTTTATTTTTTTGATTAAACGAAATCATCTAACTAATGCAGTTAACACTACTTCCATTTAATATTCTATGTAATAAATTCATTCAATTTTCACTACGTTTATTACTTTCAGTTTTGTCAAAATCATCATTAAAAGCTAAATAATAGTAATGTTAATGAACAGTTTTTAATTATAATTCATTTATAATGAATGTTTCATGAAAATAGTTCTAATTATTACAAAGTGTATTTGATCTACTAGACTACCAATTTCATTTGTCTTCATCCGTGTACCATCCGTGTACATTGTTTAACTTTTGTAATTATAAAGTTAAAATCAAATATTATATTTGCTTCTGATTTTCTTTTTGTAAATATTCAAAACAAAATTATTTATGTAGACAGAATTAAATTTTCTTATAATTTCAACTAAATTAATTCTAAATAAGTATACTCAACAAATGGTTTATTTTTTTTAGTAAATAGTTTGTGACAAATTAATAAAATTTTCATAATGAATTATTTCTTATTTTTAGCTGTTAAAATAAAATTATTTACATATAATAAAAAAATATAAATTTTTCAAAAAATGGTTTATTTTTTACTTAAAATTTCGTGACAAATTTTCATAGTGAATTATTTCTTGTCTTTAGCTAAAATTTTTGAGAAATGTTAAAAATAAAATTATTTAAATATAAATTATGAAGATTTTTTATGCTTTATTTAATTGTTTTTATTTAGTAAATAGTTTTTGGTACTGCAAACATATGTAGAAATGTTTATAGTAAATGTTCATCAAAATTTTCAAGTTATTTTATTCAAATAAATTTAAATTTTCGGTTTGAATGTAAATGAAATATTTAAATTATTTAGGGAGTTTACAAACTATTTTTTGAATCAAATCTCTACGAAAAGTATAGTATTAAAAAAAATGAATAGTACCAATGTTTTAAACTTTTGAATGAAATTGAAACATTTGGAATTCCATTAAACACTTTGAACCTTAAAACCTTATGTTCTGTAATTTCCATCAATTCTGATGAACTAAAAATAAACATCTTAATAGATAAAGCTGATATCAATTTGGAATTGGAAATGTACGTTTTCGGTAAATCTACCGTCGCAGGGATTTCGGATGGACGAAATAATGGAAATCGGAGCGTCCGAAAGGAGGATTTTCCTTTCTTTGTTTTGGGGATTTAAAAGCGAAGTGGATTTGATGCGCTCGGGGAATTCGTGAGTGGACGCATAAATTCGTAAAGAAGAAAGACAAACTGCGACGGAAATCCGCAAGAGAAACGACCGGAAATCGATGCAGAAAAAAGAAGGGCCGAAAAAAAAAATAATCTTGTTGTTTTTTTTTCGTTGTTCATTTTTTGTTGGAAACAATGCAAAAGGGGTTTGTTCTCCGTCAACCCTTCCAGGGTTTAGTTTTGATTTCGGGGTTTCAGGATGGGTCCGTGCAGCACAAAGCAAGCAAAAGGGCTTTAATAGTACGCATATATACATACAAACACAGAGAGAGAGAGAGTTATTGTTTAATATATATTACTGCTCGCCGTCCCCCAGTTTTGCGGCTGGCTCACAGCCACCCCTTTTAGTAATTTGCCGCCTCCGTCGGATAGTCCAGAAAAGGGAGTCTGAGAGAGAGAGAGAGAGGAGGTTGCGCTTTTGTTCGTGAGAGAAACGGGGTTTGGGAGGCGGTTAAATCGCGGCTTCCGCTACTGCGAGAAGAGAGAGATCGAGTGAAATAGAGTTAGTGAATGAGTAAGAGGGAGAGAGAGAGTGGGTGAAAGAGAGGAGAGCGAGCGCCAGATTATTCTATTACCGCGTATCAACATTGGGGAGGGCTAATTTTGTTTAGTCTCAAAACATTTCATTGTTTCAAGTGGATCAAAAATTCAACGGAAGGTTAATTAGAGTTGCATTGATCGGGAGTCCCGTGGGATAGGGAGCCGCAAAACCCACACGCGAACGACCGCCGCCGCCACAACCGCCCCTCTTCTGCCGCCCCGCGACCCACTT
>NW_017096548.1:61212-62089 GCF_001412225.1 Nicrophorus vespilloides
CGTTCAATCCTGATTCCAAAATCCATCTTTATTTGCAAATTTAAACTATTTCATTGTATTTTTCAATAGGAAACAATTAGTAATGAGTAATACCAAGTTATTATGATATAATGCTGCATACAAACTAATTTAAAGATTAATTGAAACAAGATACAAAGTTTAATTTTTCATTTTAAAATAATGTAATGGTAATTTCGATTAAGGTTATATTATACAAAGTATAATATGGTTCGATGATCGATTGAAATTTAGCTGAAAAACCTTTTAACTAATAGAGTTCATAGTGTTACAAACTCAATTATTATAATATAATGCTGCATACAAACTAATTTAAAGATTAATTGAAACAAGTTTACTAAAATCTTTTTCATTGTCATTGTTTTTAAAAATTAGAACTAAGTATGACCTCCTTTGGTCTCAAACAAAGATTTTACTCTTCTTGGCATCGATTCAATGAGGTTTTACCATGTGATTGTCATTTCATTCTAGATTTTGCTTCGATCAATGTTTCCACTAAATAAAAAATACATGAAATCTAACAGTATTTCAGCAGTTCATTGCGTTGACACATTGACAGCTGTCATTTTGCTACTCATCAAAATTTTAAATCTAAACCCATAGAAACGTTTCTATGCACATCACTATGGGGTGATGTGCCGTAAGGTAATGATCTTTGTTCTATGCTTAACAAAAAAAATTAGTATCAAATAAATAATTTCCTTTCTCGGCTCATAAAACTAAAAATATATTTCTCAATGTGCGTTGCCTTGACACATTAACAGCTTTCATTTTGCTACTCATTAAAATTTTAAATTTTGGGTCTGGTTTAAGAAACGGGTCTATGTACATCATTGTGGGGGGGGGGAGTGTACCACAA
>NW_017096548.1:62113-95226 GCF_001412225.1 Nicrophorus vespilloides
AGGAGAAAAATAAACGTGCAACAATAAAATCCCCATTGGTATTAAGCTTCTCGCAATGCTGGAGGGTGGAGGTAATAAAAATAAAACAGTGAAAGAAAAATAAATAAATAAGCACGCACAAAAAAAAATTGGAATATGCTCATTTCAATTGTATTTTTCATTTTCCGCCGCTTTCGGCTTAAAGTGGAATTTGATGAAACATGTGATATATACGAATGTGTGCGAAAATTGAAAGAATCCACGACATGGGTGAGATGCCTTCGGGGTTTGGTTCCGGGGATCTCGAGGATTCCATCTCAATTACAACCCCCTCGAGTATGTGTTTAAACATCATCCCTAAGAGTCTACAATTGTTTTCGCCGCCTTCCAGCTTTTCACTCTCATCTCATTCTCTCTCATCCCTTATGTTTTTTTTAATCATATTCGTTGTTATCCTCAATATTGCAAAAGGCATACATGTATTATATGGAGTCCAGGAATGAAAAACAGCAAACATATTATATATTATTACATTCCGCTTTATGACTTTCTTTCGCTCAGCGCGTCGTTTGTCGTCTCCACGACCCGCCCTCCGTCGCCAACGTTACATAATACATGTGTGTATGTACATTATGTCCACGTGACGAGCACATATTTGACAAAGGATACGTTTACATGAGAGCGTGCACGAATGGATCGGGCACGTCAATTCGCATTTTTTACGTATCGAAAGTCAAACGTCTCAATTTAAACGACATCATCATTTTAACTACTCAACATTTGACCCTTTTCATATTACATCAATGTTGCTTAAGAGATGTTCACACACTTGTTAAAAACGAAAAATACAAATTTTTCTCATTCAAATTTTAATTATTTTAATTCAATTTTATAGCATAATTTCACTCATTTTTTATCAGTTGATAGTTAAAATATTTCTAATTTTTGTGTCTTCATATTTTTATTGGTTTTTTATTGAATGTAATGTTTAGTGTATCAAAATTTATTTTATACTACCTAAACAATTTCATTTAATTTTTAAATAATTAATGTCATTACATTTTTGTTGCCATTAAAACTCACAAATAATTAATTAAATTGACATATTTATCACTTTATTTCGTTTTTTTTATATATACATATATTTATTTTTATAAATAATTATTGTTATTAATTAGTGAATTCAAACATTTATCGAAATTACACAGAGTAAACAAAGTTTACAATACCGGTGGCAATTAAATTTCAAAATTTGATTTGGCAAACATATACAAATTTAGTAAATATTTACTGTAATTTGAATCATTATACAAAAAGATTATGTTTTTTTAAATCATTTCTGTTCACTGTTTAAATTTCAGAACTTCATAACTTTTTTGACCTTTATAAAGTCAAGTCTCTTTTGTGCGGTTTATAGCGGTATTAGTTCCTCTATTTGTCCGGTTTCAAACCGATTACACGGACTATCCGATTATTAAGAAAAGGTAGATGTTTCTAGTTAAATTTTTCATTTTAAAATAATGTAATGGTAATTTCGATTAAGTCTATATTATACAAAGTATAATAAAATTAATGTTTCATTGTCCATTGAAATTTAGGTGGAAAACCTTTTAACTAATAGAGTTCATAGTGTTACAAACTCAATTAATTTGTTTTGATTTGAGTCAATTAAAGTGTGGAGATCCCCGCTGCGCGTAATTGGTGTGATGTGACATAATTTGAGTGAGCGAGGGGGACGTGCGTTCTGTTTGCATTGAGGTCTATAGAAGGCAGAGTGTGAGCGGTATTCAAATTGGTAACGAGGGAAGCTGGGGACCGCAAAAGAAAGGGAAGGGCATACAGGGTGGGTTTTATAGGGATAGGTCGGCCGGTGTCTACCGCTGCCTGCATTGATATATTTATACGAGCATGAAAAATCATTGAGCGTGCGGGGGAGCGGCGGCCAGGGGTGGCTACGGCCCCACGGTCCCCCACAACATAAATAGAAGCAAAGCAGTTTAGTTAGTTTAGCAAATGGAGCGTGTGTTTTCACAGTCTTCCATCTCAGAGTCGGGCGGAGCGGAGGGTAAAGGTGGTGGAGACGCGGGCCGATCCGGCCGCTCCCCGCAGGAATCGAAGGCATTCCTATCCTCGCAAAACCCAACCCCCTCCCCCTTTAAAATATCATTCGGTTCCGAAGGAGAAGACGCCCACGCGCGCTCTCAATAAGCTCTAATGCACAAAGAAAATACAACATCTTCTCCATTTGTAAATTTCCACTTTCCTTCCCATTCAATCCGCCTCCGAAGTGGAAATACGCACTGAAATAACACCGGTTATATTCAGAGCGGCGGTATTAAACGATAAATTAAATTTAACAGATCGCTTATTTATTTATGAACTATTTATGCATAGTATATAATAAGTATATATTATATCATAATAAAAGGTCGAAATTGTGAAACTTTTTTAAAGAATAAATAAACAACATTACAAGTTTTGCTATATTTTTTATATATTTGTTTTTTATTTAGAAAAATCTGCATCGTATGTGTACGTTTGTGTGAACATTAAGTTCGTTCGTATGAATAAAAAGAAAAATATGTATGTTATTTAGGTAACGTTGCAAAATGTACGTGCTTTGAACATTAAGAAAGCATACGATGCCGGCAAAGTATACTTGCATTCACCATCCCATTAGAGTACGGAAAATTCAGTACGTGTTATGTACGTAAACCAAACGTTGTTATCTTATAATAACATTAATAACATTGTTAGTTATTTAATGTGTGACTTGAACTATTTAGTTAGAATTTTACTAATTACTTAATAGACGAATTACCAAATATGTTTTAAATTTAACTAATTTTCTTGAATGCAGTAAAAATGTATATGTATCTCGCTTAACAAGTTTAATCCGTTCCAAAATTTCCTTATTTTTACTCGTATAGTGAAACATATTCAAAAATACAGGTGTGAAATACGTGACTTCTCTTAACATCATCACTCGTTATGCGAAACGTCACTTGTTAAGCGAGTCATTTTTCTTACATTCATTTCGCTCGTTAAGCGAAATGCTCGTTAGGGCGAGGTTCCATTGTATAAGTATAATTTATATTCCAAATAATAACGATTGTAATTTAATATTTTATCAACAAAAAATTATGTAAGAAAGAAACAGATTTAAAAAAATCTTAGTTATATTCCCAAAGCTTTAATGAATGAAAAATCAGCAGCAATATAAATGTTAACGTAAGCTAAATATTTTAAACGTTTCATTGAAAATATTTATATTATAACAAAATAGTTATTTTTTTGAAGATTTAAGATTTATAATATCATTCGTACAAATAAAAACAGTTTAGAAATTCTTTTTTGTTTGAGGACTGAAAATATTGACCATTTGGACACAAACTTTAAAAAACGTGACTTTACAATTTCTGATTTTCTATTTGTCTATAGCTCATCTTCTAACCTAAACTCTAATACCAGAGCCAGGTAAAAACAAACACTAGAATACTATTTTATAGAAGAAGATTTTACTTAAATAGAATTAGAAATAATAAATATTTGTAAAGTATCTATTAAAAAAAAAATCTTCCAAAAATTGTTAGAATTAATGTTTGTATCAAATATAATTTAAAAATTGGTTAATTAAGATTAATAATATTTATTGCAACAATATAAAAAAAAGACAAAATCAAACATTTTCATAGAATAATACAAAACTAGAAGTTAACTGCTGCAGGTCTATACCCAGTTAAGTTTGTAGAAAATATCAAATTCAAATAAAATATTGAATAAATATTAAAATTTAAGGCAATATTTGCTAAATATATATATAATATAAATATAATATCTACTTTTTTGTTAAAGTTGCCTATAAACTGCTTCTAACATAACAAATAACTTATGAAACTTTATAGTTTATATGAGATTGCAGACTTCGAATAAGCTGTGTTTAATATTTAATCTGACGTTTACAGGATGTAAAATTTGAGTATTACTAATAATTCAAGTATATCAATGATTGTTTGATTATGAGCAAGAGAAAGTGTTGTTAAAGTGCTGAATACAGGAGTTAGGTCGGTGGTATTTGCTATTTACTGAGCCATGTGTCATATTCTGTTTAAGAGTCAAATAATGGCTTGTTTATTTTCACTTCTTCGTGCCTTCGTCCGTCCACCTTCGTTCCACCACTATTTATTTGTATTTTTATTTTCACTTCTTATTTTGCCGTTGGTAATTTGAACTTGCAAGTCCGTTATTTGTTGGGGATTAGGAGGCTTACGAGAGCGAGAGAGTTCTTTTCGAGTGTCGTGGGCCGTGTGCATGTGTACATTATGAATAATTCAAGTGGGAGCGACGACGGGAGCTAATAACAATTATGTCCTTAAATATTGTCCTACCTCACTCACTCACTTTCTCTCACTCCCTCGCACGCACGCAAGTGAAAAGGACGTATTTGTCCTTCCGTCTGTGTCCCTTCCTCGTTTTATTTTTGTTTGCGCCCAAAAGTCCAACGTATCGTTGCTGCCCTCCCTTCCCTTTTGCATTGTGTAAACTACTCCGAGTGGACACTCGATAGAAAACTTCCCATACAAAAGGAAAATAAAAATAGCTGACACATTCTCAAAACCACCCAGAGAGTCTGGAATCCGGACCACTCGATGCACCCGAAAAATCTCCCCCACGTACAAACCACCGCCACCCCCGCATCAACCATTATTTACGTTTCGCCATTATACTTAGACCGTCGCTAAATCCCCCAAACAAATAAATATTATGCTGAAATCGGTTCCTTCTTTCCATACTACATCATCAATATTTATTTTTATCCAATCATTTAAAAACATACAATAAAATGATATTGTCATGTAATTATATTTCAGTAATATACCGTTTTTTTCTTGATCAAATTTAAAGGACGATGTAAAAAGATGTGTCTTATGGTCCGAAATAACATGGTATTAAATAATATTACTAATATTGAATTTGTATATCATATAAAAACACCAACTTTGCCGAAAAAATAACCTTTACAATTAATATGTAAATTTTAGTCATTAGAATCGTACAATAAATTAAAGTATCATTTAAAACAGTTAAGTCAAATTATCCAAATTTAGTATTTATTCACTATTTCGTTGAAGCAAAAATATAAATCAATAATTGACAAGTTACAAAACTTTCAATTAGTAATTATGAAAGTGTTTCAAACATAATTTACATATTTTTTTGTATAAATTTGTTAGAAAAATAGTTTTTCAGTAGACAAATAGCTTATTAAATCTTATTTAGGGAAAATTTGGAAATTGAGTACTACACACTTCTATATTAATGTGTAATTTTGTACTGAGCTACATTTAGCTATATATTTAAATGCTCTCAACATTGGGTTGTGTTTAATATTTTGTGAGTCGCGAAATGACAGCTGTCACTTTACGTAAGAACAGCAAACGAACATTGGGTTACGTTAAATTTTTAACGGATTGCAAAATGACAGCTGTCACTTTACGTGAAAGTGTCAAAATAATGTATGTAAACAAACGGTTGCAAAACAACTACACAAAAATATGTTGCGTCTCAAAAAGGTTGAGAAATGCTGGTCTAGACCGTTGTTGGACAAATAGTTTCTTTTTTTTGCAAATTATTATTTATATATTTGAATAGTTTAACGATTTTAAATAAAT
Organism: Nicrophorus vespilloides; assembly: GCF_001412225.1. NCBI lineage: Eukaryota > Metazoa > Arthropoda > Insecta > Coleoptera > Silphidae > Nicrophorus > Nicrophorus vespilloides. Next base: position 67,765 of record NW_017096548.1, read on the forward strand.
ATAGTAATGATTGATAGTATAAATTATTAAAAATAAAACCATAAAATCATGTATTTTGGCTCTTATTACAATTGTTACAAAATATTTTATATTTTTATAAATTAATAAATAAGTATAATTATATGTTATTATGTATTGTGCTACATTTAGCTACATATTTGAATGCTATTATTTTAGGCAAATGCCAGCGGTTCTCAACATTGGGTTGCGTTAAATATTTTATGAGTCGCGAAATGACAGCTGTCACTTTACGTGAAAGTGTCAAAATAATGTAAACAAACGGTTACAAAACAACTTCTCAAAAATGTTGAGAAACGCTGGTTTAAAACCAAAAAAAATTATTTGATTAGTTTAACGATTTTAAATAAATATAGTCATAGTATAAATTATTAGTAAAATTATTTTTTTATCATCTTTGATTGACGCTATAACTAATGTTACAATTATTACAAAATATCTTATATTTTTATAATTATATTTTTTTATTTGTGCACACTACGCGATATATGTATAGCGTACTTTTAAGTAAATCAGTGGGACACAAATAATGTTTACTTAGTGCTTTAGGTATCATCCCTTGATGTGTTTTTTTTTGTTATTATTATTACTGTTGTTGGAGAATATTGAAATTGGTTCTACTGGTCCGGCTTCACTTAATTGTTTTCATTATGTAGATCTTGTAAGCCAGAGGAAGTGGAGGCCGTACAAATTCGAAATCGTTTTATTTGACATATTATAATAGCATAATGGATGTGCGTGTGTGTGTGTGCAGTTAGGGGGATGAAGTGTCTCACACTGCGTGCTCGAGAGAGAGAGAGAAAAAGGAAGCCCCGTTAAACCGCGAGGAGAATCAGATTGGAATAAAATCGATGCAGCTATTTGATTCGATAAAATGAAAAATGGCAAGAAAACGCAGAAGGAATAGTCAGAGGAAACGAGTTTTGTGTATGTCGAAATTGGAATTATTTTCCGACAGAGCGATTCGATATGTACGTTTGTATCGTTGTATGGGAAATTATGCGCTTCTGCGCGACCGGAGACCGAAGAGAAAAGGGACAAATTGGAATTAGCGTTGTTTCGCCCCAGAGGGCCGGATCAAAGGGGGGGAGGTAGGGCCAAGGTGCATCGCACAAACCGCCCCAACAGCCGTATGAAACAACCTCCACACCATCCCCCTCCGCATCGCGTCGAACGCAATCGACACACATTTGACACATTGTTCGCACACCTTTGACATCTTCCCCAACTACAAAATCAAATCCAAATTAATTGGCACCCGTTTTCATCATCCATTATGTAACACTCCCACACACAAACTCTGTTTCTCTTTTGCTATCCCCCCCTTGTTTTCACCGTCCGCTTAATCCCAGCTATGCCATTATTACAAAGCTTCGTTTTAATGCGACCTTCCCTTCTACTCCCTTTTTTTATTTGGTGCTGTTAGTTAAATACTAAGGGATAATTGATGATGATGATGAAACGCATCAACGCAAAGGACAAATCGAGATAGTCCTAATGAATTAAAAACGAAATCTTCTTTATTAACTTTTTTTTCCTTTTCAATCTCAAAACGTTTGTAATTTCCATTTACTTTTTTCATTTAACGCAGTAAAATGGAAATGTTACAATCTCCATTGTAAATAAACAACTTTAACATGCTCTCATTATTAAAAGTGTCAATGTTTACGTTTTGAATAGAAATTGGTAAAATGTGTCTCAATTTACATTTATTTTTAAACTTAATTCTCAATGAAAATAAAGCAACGACAATTATTTTCATTTTCTATTTGCAGCGAGAAATATCATTCAATTGCACGAATTTAATTTTCAATAATGTATTATAATATTTCTACATAATGAAAAATTCAACGCACAATCAGAAATTATATTAATTTTATTATTTTAATAAACATAATTAGTAAAAATAATTGTGTAATTGTATCCATTTTCACGTAAACAAATTTATAATCGACATTAAAAAATGTTTAATTAAAATTTAAAAAAAAAACATTTTTTATTAAAAAATATTAGATTTATATTACATTTACCATACAAAACGAGGAATATGTTTTTTACAATGTTGAAAATAAACTGGCTCAAAAGGTACAGTTTTTTTACGCTTTTATATTTTTGTTTGATTTATATACCTTAAAAAGAAATATAATTAACGAATAACGAAATTATGCGTTTTTTTTTGTATTTAGGAAGTTAATTGATGTTTAAGTCTGTAATTAGAACAGCTGTATTTTGTTAAATTAAATTCAGTTAAACTCTTTAAAGTAGTTATATAAATTTATCGCCGAATAATTTGTTACAATGATTTTCTATTTAAGTAAGAAATTTCGTTTTATAACCAGAGAGAAATGTTTCTGAAAATTAATTATGTAACATTACGTTATAGAAATACGTTATATTTTTTGTATTTATTTATGTTTCAATAAATTGTATTCTTTTGCATTATATAATAAATAATTATGTTTTTCCAGGTGTTGCATGTTTCAATCAATAGGAGCTTTTAGTTCAAAATTTGCAATTACCCTGAACTGATTTAACGAGCTTATGCATAATTGGTAACTAACGTGGGGCAACGTTTTCGTAATTATTATATAAAGAGATGTATGTTACAAATTGATGGATTGAAATCATTATGTAACAGAAAATCAAATTATCCTGTATAAATTTGTCAGGTATTGCGAAGCGAGCAAAAGTTGAAAGTGGGCTGTTAAATGAAATGTTACGAGATTTCATTATTGCAGTGAAACGAGACAAAAAAAAACGTTGTAAAAGAAAGGAAACTCGATATTAATAGGATGGAAATTAAAGCGTAAAACGGTGTTTTTTTCATCGCGCGCGCTTTTTGTTCTCGCGCTGCACAGGAAGAATTAATTTTGCTCAATTTTGCCTCCGGAACACTTAATTGGCGTAATTAAAACGTCGCCCACCGCTTTTCCTTCGCTGGAAGCAAGGAAGGATGGGGTAGAAAACGAGAGGGTTGCTTTTTCCTCGGCTGAAGGAGGGAGAAAGAAAAACCGCTTTTCATCTCTTCCTCTTCCTCCAAAAGATCCAATCTGAAATTGTAATTAACCGAACGCGCAACCCTCGCACCGCCCGACCACCCCGTTTTCCCCATATAATAATAAAAGTTTGCCGGCGCTAATGAGCCAATGAGTTTTCAAATTATCCGCTCGAATGGACGGATGCAAGTTTTTACTCTCGACCCCCCCCCAAACTCTCCACATCTTTGGAAAATGGTTAATTTTCAATATAAACGGTATGTGAAAAAAAAGTTATTTTCTTACCTCCACCCTTTCCTCCTTTAGATCGACTTTCAACGCGAGTTGCTCCCTGAGGACGACGTCGGGGTAATGCGTCTGTTCGAAGGTGGCCTCGAGCTGTTCGAGCTGCTCCTCGCTGAAGATGGTGCGATGACGACGTTTTCGCTTTGGAGGCTGATGCTGCGCGTGGTGATGATGATGGTGATGATGGGGATGGCCACCACCGGACATCGAAGCCGCTTGAGAAGCTGCCGCCAAAGCGTGAACATATCCAGGATACAAACCAGGGTACGCCATTGCTATACAACACAAAAATCAGTAAATATTAATATTAACAATTTACAGTATAAACCATACATTATCACAGAAATACGCATTGTATAAGAGTGAAATAAGTTTAGAATTATTAGTGTTCCAGAACTTTACCATCGCCCATCTAAGTAGATACATTGTGTTTAACTTTTTACAACCATTATTTTGCTTAGACACAAAAAGTTTCAAACGTTTTGACATTTCACTATTTTGACATTAGCCTAGTTGTGTAACTACGTAAAACACCCATCACCCATCCAAGTAATATCCACCATAGATTTTGCTTTACTTTTGTAATGTGCCACCGCCCATTCGGTACATATCAACCACTAATAAAGTGTCAAATATAAAAAAAATGACATTTCACTATTTTGACTAGTTGCATAACTATGTAAAACACTATTTCTATTGTCTTATGACAATTATCATGTTAAGTGCAAATCTTTAGTAATCCAAGTAATATCCACAATCGATTTTGACACCAAGTACATAAATGTAAATGATTTTAACATTTGACTATTTTGACGTAAACGTAACTGCGTAAAACAATATTTTTATTTTCATTGTCTTTTGTCAAATATCATGTTACGTACAAATATTTACTATCACCCATCCAAGTAATATCAACCATACATTTGGCTTGACTTTTGTTAAGTAATTTTTATATTTATTTCATCCACATTTTTTGTGTTAATCAGTAAAGTGTCAAAGTGTAAATGATTTGGCATTTCAGCATTTTAACATTACTCTAGTTGCGTAACAACATAAAACAATATTTGTCTTTGTAATATCGTACATCAATTATCATCACAAGTACATGAAAATTAATCTAATGGCAATGCTTCAAATGGTTTTAATATAATAGTTTTATGATGCAAACAAAGACAGTTCACAGTTTTTTCATGCTTTTTTTTCATAACTGAATAACTCTGCAAATGCGACATTACTTTTACTAACATTTTTTTTCTATAATCCTTATGTAATCGTATTATATTGTTTTGTAGTCAAGTATTCATTTCAAATAAATTACAAGAAACCGAAGTTTCTAGTGAAAAAAAAAGTTTTTCATGTAAGATTTTAAAACTACCTGAAAAAAAAAACGATCAGTTGTAATCCAAATAATCCTCCCATAATACCAATACTTCAAATACAACTCAATTACAATATCATACCTGTACATATTATTAACTAATTTCTTATTTTTAAAGTAAATAGAGAAAAAAATCTTTCTAGTTGAAAACTTCATTATTATTACTTCACTAAAACCAACACGTCTTTAATTAATTTGTAATTATTTATCTACTTTTATTTATTTTTCATATGATTCTTTCACTTAAATAATATTAATAATAGATTATAGCAAATCTTAATTTGAAAGGCTATATCACCTATTCAAATGATATCTTGTCACACACACATTGTTTCACTAAATCTTAAAATAAAAATCTTCAAATCTTCTACAAAATTTTAGATCTTTTGTTAAAATTTTTGCTGATACTGCATGTGTGTGGTATTTGGTATTTCACACTTTGGTTGTGGGGTGTGGGCCCCGCTTTCAAATCAGCCGCCGCACTTATGCCTCCTTCCCTCTTCCTTGCACTCACTAGTACATATACCCTCTTACATACAAACACACAATGGGGAGATTTAAGAATATGCATGATTTTGCTCGCCTGCAACACAATCCTCGCAAAATCCTCGTGTGTGATGAGGTGAAAATTCACGCAGGCTTAACTTCTTCTACGATATTTATATACATATATATACATTTTTTTTTGCTTTCCGGAATTAAAAATAAAACTCTAGAAAGGAGACGAAATCTCCCTGGGGGGTGACCGACTTAGCATATCTTCTGGTGGAGCCGTCGGAAACGCTCTGCATGGAAATATAAAGACACATTCAATGGATGAAAAGAAGAGAATAATGTACTTGAAGTTGAATGAATTGTACCAAAGTGCTAAATAACAAAATACAGCAATACCCCGCTTAGCGCGGGTAATCGCCTATATCCTGGACTATTTGAAACCGGACTAATCAAACAATTAAAAACATACAAATATAAACCGCACAATGTGAGATTTGACTGTATTAAGGGATAAAACTGATCGTTTATGTATAAAAAAATTACTTTGCTCAATTAAAATTTAGTATGTTTCAGAATTTTCAAACCGAACTATAAAGAATTCGGAATGATCGAAGCCGCACTATGCGAGGTATTTCTGTACTTTAGTTTGAATAATATTGAATAAAATATAGTATTTTAGTATTACTCAATTACTGTGTCAAAACAAATTAAAAAAGTTTACTGAAAAATCGGGTTTTCAAAATTAATTCATTGATACTAAAATTACAAAATTCTGTAAGTTTGATTAGTATTAATGAATTATTTGTTGCAATCTGTAAGTGTATTTAAAATTTGAAGTTTTAATGATTGAAGCAAATATAATTGAAGTAATTAACACCTATTACTATAATTTTAATATTAATGCAATGAAATTGTAAATTAATGCATTTCTATTACTTTATTTTAATTGAAAAAAGGTGAGTAAATTCTGCACATTTAATTAGTATTATTCAATTACTTAACACAGAGTAATTGCAATTTGATGTATGAATTATTTAATTGTAAATAAATCGATACTTCTGACTCAAAAAAGTAATAGTTTGTTGGAAAATTCGTATTTGCCTGCAACTTTCGTATTGGTATTAATGAATTACTTATAACATTTGCAGCCGACGGAAACGATCGATGTTGTGTATCTTGCGAACTATCGAGTTCATTCAAATCTAATATTGAAATCAATCAGAAGAAAAAGAAGTAGAGGAAGAGAGAGAAAAATATGGTGGAGGAGAACAAGAGATTTGTTTATTCAAAACTGAAAAACAAAGTTTTCGAAGTGGCCGCAGGGCACGAGGCAAAATAAAATAATAATATTATTCTTTAATACCCGCGAGGAAAACGAAGGGGGCCGTGAAACAAGAGAGGAGAGAAAAAAAAAGCCGCAACAGCAGCAGCTACATCCGACCTGACGAGGCGTCGCGGCGGCGGCTTTTTTTTCAGCAGTTTAAGCCCCCTGCGGAATTATCAAAAAAAAAAGTAAAAGAATTTTCTGCAAGAAAGTCTCGTGGGGATTTTTAAAACCCTTTTAGTTTGTAATGTTCAAAAAAAAATCTATCGATTTACCTAAGAAGTCTGCGCTCGTTGTGCCGAAGCCGGCGGAAGCGGCGGCAGCGATGTGTCCCAGATGTAGGGTCGGAGGGTGGAGGATGGGTCTCTGGGGGGTGGCGATTTTGGGTCTGGTAGGTGCCAAGATGCTGTCAATGGTGAAGAGCGAGTTCGAGGGAGCCGTTGTCGTGGCTCGCGGTTTGAAGACGGGCTTGAAACCTTCACCTAGGAGGCCGAGGAAGTGCGGTCCGAAGCGTTCTCCACCGCCACCTACAGCACCGCCTCCCGGTGCACCGTTGTGACTAGCATCCCTCGGACTCGTCGACTGCGAAGACGTCTCCACCATCTTAAAATCTTCCTCGCTGTACGCCTCCTCCGGATATTCCCCGTCCCAATCCAATTCCGTTTCCTGTTTGACGGCGGCCAGCGTGGACAGCGTGTTTAATAGATTACAAACAAAAAGTTCCTTCCGCGCGAAGATTGTCCGTTTATATATTTATATATAAATATAGTAAGTATTAAGCTTCAGTTAAGTACGCACTCTGGGTCACATAAAACAACAACAACAACAATGAGAAGAACAACAACAATAACAACAAGAACTGAAGGGACGGCAGCACCCGACGAACATAATCGCAATGATGAAGATGAGGAATGCATCGGAGGACACACGTAGGGCCGTACACACGAGACAAGAAGTGGGCACGGCCGAGGATGCGCGCCCCATTGGCCGCGCCTCTCCACCAATCGCAGAGCAACCCCTCGACCGCCCCAAAAACACCATCCTCTCTCGCTTCCAACTCACCCCCCTCACTTGAAATCCGATCTCTGCAACTGACGCGTTTATTATGATATTATTATCATCATCATCATCGCCGTCCTCACCATCAACATCATCATCTCACCATATTATATTAAGGGTTGTGCTTTTAATCGACTTGCTTCTTATACAGAGGGGTGGTTTTGGTTTTGGTTGGTTGGTTGATGGTTCCGGAAACGAATTCAATTTGCGCTTCCCTAATTGCGAAACGCATAATAACAAAGCCGCTCCACGTCAAAGTCAATAACACGCCGCACTCGGCCTACAACAGAACGCCGCCGCCTTTTCTTTTTTTTTGTTTGTTATCTCGTTATTGCCGCCTCCAGATAACTCTCTACAATGGGCCGCAGAAATGTAATCCCGCAATCAACTTTTCGAACACAAAGGGCCGCACTCGAAGTCCAATTACTTTCCGAATAAATTTACGCATTTCAAATACTTATAGGAATCAAATAGCAGTTTTGAATCGATCATCTATTTAGATAATCATTAGATTTCCATTTTTTTCTACCCTTTACATGTCGAAACCAGATTCAAGTATTGAAATGATCTAACTCAGCGCTCCCCAATCTTTTTGACCTCACAGACCACTAAACTCAAAATATTAAATCTTCTACTTTTCTTTTAAATAAGATTCTAAATATGAAATACTATTTACATTGGGCCTTTTATAAAAACGCAATTTTATAATGCGAAAATTGCAAAAAAAAAATAGATTCAAAAACATAAATAACCTCTCGTCCATGGAAAGTCGCACAAAATTAATTTAATTTTGCCCTTTGCAGCAATTCAATTTAGTTTTATTTTTTGTTATTATTGTTTTAAAATTAAAAAGCAATTTACTACAATTTTTTCGTCTAATGCTAATTATTTAAAGACATATGACATTTTTTCAATTGTTTTAAATTAAAAAATGTATAAGAAAAGTTTAAGTTTATAATTGACGTAAGATATTTTACTTTTCACTCAGTCCATAGGAGTCCACGAAAATTTTTCTCGTTGCAGGCAAACCGATTTGTGCCGTCCTTAACATGTTAAATAAAAAAAAAGACGTTTTATCCAATTAGAATAAAATCAGCTAATTTTTCATAATTTCAAGTAGAAAAAAAAAATGCAACTACGAAATAATTTACATAATTATATAATTTGCGTTTTTCTTATATAAGTGAAATTTTTAACGCAATAAAATATTTATCATTGATTATTATTATTAAATGTATATTCTCGTGAAATAAAGATATTTATTATTTGAAATCTTAAAAAGAGATTTTTTGTTAACATATACAAATTATTTTATAGAAATACTCATTCAAATCCCAAAAGAAATCAAAGAAAAACATTGAATTTCGTTGAAAATTGACAATTTATTTACACAATTAATTGGTATATATTTGTAGGGTCTATATCGCAAGCCCGACAACCGAAATACCGTCTATCGATATCCCGACTATATCAAATTTCCAACTGTATCGAAATCCCGACGTTCTAAATCACGACTATCTCAAAATCTCGACAACCAGAGATTATGTCGATATAGTCGGGATTTTGATACAGTTGGAAATTTGATATAGTCGGGATTATATTTGTCGGGATTATGGTTGTCGGGATTATGGTTGTTGGGATTCTGATACAGTCGAAATTTCTAACGTCGGGAATTTGATTGACGGTATTTCGGTTGTCGGGCTTACGATTGCCACCGATATTTGTATACCCCTGATATATCAAGAACAGATTTATGTTTGGAAATTACATCGTAAAAAAATATTAAAAAACAACAATTAAAGTAAAATTATTCTGTTTCTCATTTAACTCATAAACGTTTATATTTCGGTAGAAAAACTAAGATTTAAATGAAAGAAATTTGTTTGTTATAACAAAAAAATATTAATTATGAATATAAACATAATTAGGATGAAAGATGTCTATGAAATCAAATTTAATTAAGTTATGATGTATTTTATTGAATATCATTGTTATTGTTCATACTTAAACATTTTTATTAAAACAACTTTTTAACTCATGTTAAATAATCTGTTAAATCTCTTTATTTCTATATTTTTACTTCCGATTATGATCGTTTATCAATAATGTCAATAACTAAGCTATTGATTGGTGTTACAACTTCTTATATTCATATCGTTTATGGTTCTCTTTAAGGATGTTTTAGGTTTTCCTGGACATGTCCTCTTTTCCCTTGGGTCCGATGACATTCGGAGGGGATTTTGAACGGAGTAAGGAATGTTTAAAATTTATTGTCGTTATTATTTTTCCCTTTTTAATTTGAACTATCCTAGATTTATTGTCATAGATTTCCGTTTTCAAATATGTAAATATAATTGATTATCAAAGTGATGTTATTGATTTCTTAAGCAGTAATGTAAATTATAGATGTATTTTGTTTTCTTCTTGTTGGTTAATATTTAAAATGCAATTTAAACCAATAAATTATTTTGATAAAAACAGGATATAAGATACAAATAAAAATGTAGTCTATTTTAAGGTAAATAAATTCTAACTTTAATTTGTAAATGTAATAGTAATTCGCTGAAGAAAATAAATATAAAACGGTTTAGTATTTTCTTCTACTGAACCTTTATACACGGTGGACACCCTGTATATGTAGAAATTAAGAAGTGTTACTTGTTGTATGCAACCAAACTTACATTAGTTTTCAAAATCTATATTATAAACGTACATGCCAATATCCCGGACAGTTTGAAACCTGACTAATTAAGAACTTTAAAATCGTATACAAATAAATTGCATGAACAGAAAATTGAGTGTATAAAGAAAATAAAACACATAAAAACATTAGTTTGTTTCTAAAATTAATGCGGATTTATTATAGTCCGGTTTAAAATGTAAATGTTAAATAATGAAAGGAAGAGCGGAAGTCCTTAAAATATCATTTTCTTATAAATTATTGTTGGAATGAAAATAAAGTTTCTAAGCATAATTGTTAAAGTTCGAATATTGAATCAAAACAATATCAATATTAGATTAATAATTAATTAGATAATATTAAAGTTAAATACATAAATGTGAAAAATACAATATAGCATATAAAAAATCATAATTATGAATGCAGAAGAAATTTTCTTAATAAATATAGTTTATACAATGTGTTTCGTTCATCAAATAACTTAGAATTTGCAGTTGTTAAAATAGCGCGGATACAAGCAGGCTTCGCTAATATGTTTGCAATTTAATAACCAGCACATTAATCGCTCCAATCGAAGTCCGTATCCTCCGTGCGGACAAGAACCGTATTTACGTTGATCGTTGTACCAGAAATAAAGTTCTGGGTCGATTCCTACCATTTCGTAACTGCAATCATATAACTCATATAAGTGATGAAAAAAAAATATTACGCAAAATATCATAGTACCCTTTCAATAATTCATCCAGATGCCAAATCCTCATCGACCCACCGGCGATTTCCCCACCATCCGGCAACAGAAGATCTATACTTTCCGTCAGCTCCTCATTCTCTTTATATTTGGACATGTAGAAAGGTTTGATTGCTGAAGGGAATCTGCACAGCAGAATGGGCTTATTTATCATATCGGCCATCAAACGCTTGGTCATCTCCGGGATGTCATCGCCGAACTCGAAATAACGACCATCCTTCCTGCTGATGTTATTGTCGTTCAAATATTTGATCGCGTCCGAGTAGTTCATGCGCATGAATGGTTTTTCCGGAATTTCAATGTCCGGGTTCAGCTCGTAGATGATTAGGCCGTAGGGCGACTTCAAAATGCGATCCACTACGTCGCAGATCAGATCCTCGAGACGGACCATCAGCCCTTCCAGCTCTATGAACGGACATTCCACTTCGAGCAACGTATTTTCCGCTAAATGACTACATGTCATGATCTTCTCTGCTATGAAGCACTGACCAAAGCAGAAGACATCTCCCAGGGATGAAAGGCATGTTTCCAAATACAGCTGCGAACTTTGCGTCAGATGCGCCGTCTCGCCGAAGAAGTCCACTTTGAATAGCGTAGAGATATCTTCCCCTTGAGTTTTCAATATCGTTGGTGGCGTGACTTCACAGTATTCTCGTGCAAAGTAATGTTCTCTGGAGATGCAAACAATGAGTATTATAAATATTATATTACAATAAATGGTTGAAGTACAACCTGATAGCTTGTACTAAAACCGATCTCATTTTGAGGATTTTGGAATTTCTTTCACTGCGGATCATTATGTGCCTGTTATCAGCTTGAATGTCTGGCTCAGCCTTCTGTATATGATCAGCGCCTCCCGGTGGGCCGAATGCCACCAGTTCCCAATAATCCACGTGCATTTCGTGACCACCAGGTGCCTACAATACATGAACGGAATCAATGAGGAATCAGATTCTTTAGGTAATGATGATATTACGTTTTTGCCTTTCGGAATTTCCGTGATGAAACCGATAAGCATCACAGACGCTTCGTTGGATAGGAGGATAGCATTGTAGGTCTGGCAGAGAACATCGTTGAGGACACATTCAAGGAAACCTGTGCCATCCCTCAGCGTGATGAACATTAAATTTTTACCTTGACGACGAAGCCTATGCACCCATCCATAGATTTTCAGTCTGCATCCTCTGTAATTTATTGCTGAAATAATAAAAATAATTAATATAAGTAAAAATCTAAGATTAAATTTAAGAGTATGAATAATTTTGCTATTTATTGGTATACACTAGAGTCTAGTGACTAGACCTTTAAAAATCCAATGTTTTGATGTTCTAAAAACTTGAAACTCGAACAAAATATGCTGAACAATTAAGAAATTAGTCACTACAAATGTCATTTGTTTCAAAAGAATGTTAATAAACTTTTACTTTTAGCTGAAAAAATATAAAATATCTATTCCATCAATCCATTGATTATTAATATTAATTATAGTTGTTCCATAATTATTTACAAGTTCGTAATATTTTCAAATTATCATTTAAAATGTTCAATATTGGATATATTTTGTGATTCTGAAACGGAATAATTATATGTGTTTATAATTCATTAAAAGAAATATTTATTACAATAACTGTAATTTTAAAAATGCACTCACCTTGATAAATTTTAATTGTTTCCGCTTTGGGCAGAGTTTCATCCAATGTGAGAATAATCTTCTTGCCATCCTCAAGCCTCTTCCTCCTGGTCTCCTCATCCTCAACTTTCTTCTTCGGTTCCGTCTCATCCTCAAGTTTCGATCGTTTTATGTCCTGTCCCTCCTTATCACTGTCCTGCACCTCCTTGCTATTGCTTTGATCTTTGGTAAAAGACTTGGAGAAATTCTTCAGCTGCATTTGAGTGGCTGGCTTGTACGTAACATCTCCGATGCCGTCCACGAAAATCATACGGGTAGGCTTATCTCCAGAGTTCAGGATCGCCCTCAATATGGTCTTGAACGGCTTAGCTTCAGTTCCATCGCCGGTCTCGTCGCTTCCGTTCTTCTCAGAAGTGTAAATTAGTTCTTTTATTTTTGTTGCATACGCACATTAGTTGTTTCAGATATAGATGTGAAGCGCATAATTACTCACCCTCTTGCTCACCGGACATTTTCAAGAATTAATTTCTTGATATACCGTTACAGTAAATTAATGTTAAAATTCAATTTTTAAAAGGCATATAGATGTTTTCTCGGAATTACCACAGCGCAGCGACTTCTACGATCTGAATGTATTCGACACACTAATCTTATCTTGAACGTCGATTAAGACAAAAAAGGTAAAAAAAACTAGAATATGTGCAGAAATTTACTTCTTCTGTAGAATTAAATTATTAGAGACAACATAAAATAAGAAATCAAAAGGAAGACTATGATTTAGTTGATACAGCAACTAAATCATATTCATATTTAATTCTGTTGTTATTTAATTATATTAAATATTTATTTAATACTTTTACTTAATCATCCAAATCGACATTAAAAAATCTATCTTTTACTAAAATAAGATAATTTTCTAGAATTTGTACTTAAAAACATTGGAATAAAGAGGTTTAAGGTATGCCTTATATACATATCTATAATCGCTCTCTTGTCTCGGGTCTAACTGTCCGGTAAGGTTCTTTGTATGTTTGTGTACAAATATTGCTTCATTCAAATATAGAAGAAGCTAGGTACAGTGGAACTCCAATAATTGTCCACGCCAATATTCGTCTCCTTTGATATTCGTCCTGTTATTTTGTTACAATTTTTATTTGATATTCGTCTGAAAAGTCCATATTCTCGGAGAGGCCGGCTGAGTCTCAATTGGGTATGTGTTCATTCTTATAGGACAAATATCAAACATTTTTTGTCCTTTTTTTATATTCGTCCTCCCCTCAGAAAAGGATTAATGACGAATATTGGAATTCCACTGTACTTATAAACTATAATTATGTTACTTCTTTATAGACATTTTTTCTTAAACTTTATTATAAATAAGCTTTATCAAATGTTGCTCTTCAAAATATTATTATCCAGGTTTAAGGTTTTTCTAATATAGGTATTTTATTTAGTAGTGTAAATATTTAATTGTTTATTTCTCTTTTTCAAACATAAAATACAATAATCTAATACAAAAAAAAAATACAAAAATTAATCAAAATCTCAGACAATATTTAATATAAATATAAATTAAAATGTTTCATAATTTTAATTAGGCTACAATTATTTATTTGCCCATCCTCTGGATGGACCACTCCTGCTGGCACAGCGGACACCTGTTGTTCTGCTTCACCCACAAAGACATGCAGCAATAATGGAACGAGTGATTGCATTCCCCCCAGACAACAACACACTCTTGCTTCCCATAATTATCAGTCTTGCTCTCTGCCTGACACCTCAAACAGGCGTCCATCACCTGCACTCTGCAGATAGCACAGGTGTCGCACTCCACGTCCCAGCTCCACATTGCAACGGCATTCCACTTCTTCAGCGTGAACATCTTTTCTGGTTTCTGACTATCGACGTCGCTCTTATCATCCATTTGTTGATAAGGCATTCCCGAATTGCATGAAAAAAATAAGTAGTTTATTTTGCAATCACTATTTTGACAGCAATAACCTTCAGCATAAACTATATAGTTTTAGGTACATTTGAACTACTCCAGTCGCAATTTTTCTGCAGTGTACCAATAGTACGAAACTAAAAAGTGTCTGTCACATCACTTTTATCTTAACAACATAATATTTAATAAGTATTTTAGCACAAAATTATATAAAAATAATACTGTTAAAAAAGCATAAATATTAAATTTAAAAAAAACTTTAACTTTTTTTCATATAAGAACGTATCAGTCATCTCTTGATAAAATAGGAAACCTACTTGAAAGTATCAAACGTCAAATTTGAAGGAAAAGTAGATCAAATTGAAAATGTGATAAGTTTTTCCGGAAAAATCAATACATTAATTTATAGTTAAAGCACACCTGTTACAACACACCAACAATCATAAACTTTAAAAAAACTTGTAGATAGGAAGTGATTTCAGTCAATGCATTAGTTTTAATGAAATAGGTTAGTCAATGATGATTGAATAATTATTTAATTCACAACAATACCACAGTTCAAATTTAAGAAATGCAGTCCCAAATCTATCATGAGAAACAGGTGAGAGAACTGTGCGCTCTGCATGCACTGAACAACTTGTTCCAATCGCCAAATGCATTCACCAAACAAGAATTGGACTCCATCTGCCATTCCCTGTCTCCGGACGTATGGATCAATCCACATAAATCTGTATTGGGACTAGGAAATTATGATATCAATGTGATTATGAAGGCTCTTTTGGTGAGGGAGTATTCTGCCGTTTGGTTTGATAGAAGAAAGTAAGATATTAACACAATATTAACTCAATAATCTAAAATTAAATTACTTCTATTTACAGAGACCCTTCTTGCTTGAACTTAAAGAATATCTATGGCTTCATACTCAATGTACCTAGTGATTACAAATTTAGTTTCTTCACTTTACCTTTAGGGAGAAGGCACTGGATTACTTTAAAACAAATCGGGGACCACTTTTATAATTTGGATTCTAAACTGTCCGCACCACAGTTAATAGGAAATGTACTTATTATATTTCTTAATTTTCAAATTGAATTTATACTAATATTATTTGTTTTGTTTGTAGGATAACAATATAGTAGAATATTTGAAGGACGAGTTGGAATCAAAAGAGAAACAGTTATTCCTTGTGGTTAGTGGAGAAGTGTCTAAAGATCAGTCCTGGCTCCTAAATCAGTCAGCTTACAGTAAAAACAATGACGAAGATCGGGAGGTTGAGGTGCTGCAATTAAAAGACATAATCAGTGAAAATTGTAAAGTGACTTTAAACCCCCTGTGCAATTCTGAATGATCTGTGATTGACTCAAAACTAAAATAATAAATTATTTAAAAAATAATAATAACAAGCGTTCATTTATTGTTATTCAAGTGTACAATTGTTGCTCGATAATATTAAACGTTCAGAATCGATGTGACGAAGCAACAAATAATCGTAGATGTTCGCTCTCGTTGTAACGTTCAGTTCTCTACTTCTGCCAAGAATCCAAACTAAATCTGAAAGAAGACATTTATGTATTTCCACATTGCTTTAAAATATTTATAAGTGATACCTGTATGAGCTAAACCTAGGCTAGTGCATGTCCAGAGCACTGCGAAATCTTCGTAGTCGGTATCGAGGATTTGGTAGAACCCAGCGCCTGGTAAGAATCTGGCAACTGTGTTTGGTAAGGTGGTGCTGACCTTAAAGAGAAAAATACTCGGGTGCCGTTTGGAGGTAGTAGCCACACCACGGCTTACAGTTGCGCTTCCAGACCTTTGTAAATAAATAAAGCAGATTTTAGAATAATTTACACTAAAATTCAATTCGTTTTTATGACACAATTATGTAATTACTATTTTCACATTATACAATAATAATCTATCAAATAATAAAAGGTACCGTCGGGAATTTCATTGTTGCGATTTTGATATATAATTCAATTATAGAGGGAAAATATTCTACATCCACTAAAATGTAAAGTCATAACTTATTAATAACAAAATTTCTATTAAAATCTTTACGCTTTCTATCTGATTGCGGATCAACAAACAAACCATCATCCTTTCCGCTGAACCGCTGAGTCTCTGTTTGAGCCATCTGTTGTGATGGGTCTATATCGCAAGCCCGACAACCGAAAGACAGTCTATTGAAAGCCCGAGTGTATCGAAATCCCGAGTGTATTGAAATCCCGACGTTCGAAATCCCGAGTGTATCGAAATCCCGACAATCAAAATCCCGACTACCATAATCCCGACAATCGAAATCCCGGCAGTGTCTTTTATTATTATAATTTCTATTTTAATATATTGTTATTTTTAATTTATTGTACTATATTTTAATAGGTACGACGGATACTGAAAATATACTTTTAAGACATAGGTCGATGGCTCTTTTGCCATTATTGTATTTTTTTTTCGTTGACTTATTCATTATAAAAATTAAGAATAAGAAATATTCTATAATAAAATTAGTTTATGTTATTAATAATAAATAACAACAATTAATAATCTTATTAAGTTTTAGATTTCGATATAGTCGAGATTTTGATTGTCGGGATTTTGACATAGTCGGGATTTCGATACACTCGGGATTTCGAACGTCGGGATTTCGGTTGTCGGGCTTGCGATTGCCTCCAGTTGTGATACACATCTATATATGACCACTAAGAGGTATCTGACTAAATTGTGATTGAATCATTGGAGCTAAATCAGTGGTTCCCAAACTTATTTGGCCTACCGTCCCCTTTCCAGAAAAAATATTACTCAGTGCCCCTGGAAATTATTTTTGTTTTACATTTTAATAGCAATCAAACAGTTATCCATCGTCCCGAAATGCAGCTGTGGCGATCACCGCCTCCCTGGATCGCTGCAGCGCCCACCTTGGGAATCACTGAGCTAAATAAAGGGAGTGGAGGTTTAAAAAAGAAGATTAAAACGGATAGAACAAATTGACTTAGTGTGTATTTTTTCTCTACTTTACTTCAGAAATCTAATTCTATAAAATGGTTGGAATTCAAAAAAGCAAATAGTTTTCATAATTTAATAATACATTTAATCAATTAGAAATATAAACAATGGTAGTTTACAAAAAATATTCACTTGATAAAAAAATAGTTAATAAGTATTATTATACTCAAAAAATTTCCAATGACTGTCAGAAAATGCAAACCATTCATTATTAATATTTTTTATAACGTAATTTGAATCATAAGCAGAACCCATTGAAAATGATATACAAAGAGATCATTATAATTTCAAAAGAAAACCAAAACTTATTCAAATTTTATCGCATTGAATGAACATTGTTGTGCATTACATGACGCAAGTGGTATAACAAAAACCTACCAAAAAAAAGAATAGCAGAGATTTGATAGAAATAAAATTTGAAAAAAAAAGGATCTATGATAAAAAATGTATTATTGCATTAATTAGAGAAATTACGTTATAGACTTAATATTGTATGTCATCTTATTTGAAATAAATATTAATTAAAAGACATAGTATACCTATATCAAATAATATAATAAACAAAATTAGTAAAATATCAAAGTTGTAATATAAAATATTAGTTTAGTAGACATACAATAAATTAACACCATACATATTTATGCAGTTCACAAATTTAAAGATCGAACAAATATAGAATCTAGTACTACTATTTACTGCTCCCTCTGTCCGAAAATATGGTATTCATATGAAAGAAAATCTTAGATTATCTAGAGTTTCAAAGGCAACTGTCAATGAGTATTGGTATTGTTTACATTGATAACTAAATAACATAACATATTTGACAGTATATGAAGATCAAAGAATACTTATAACACGGACATATCTATTAAAATCTCAAATCATAAATTAGTGAGAATTCCTCTTGATAACGTTTTTATAACATTACAAACGTGTATGGAATTAATTATGATAAAAAGAAGGAGGAAATTCCAATACATTTGTCGTGAGAGTCGATTTACTGAAATGTATAAAAAATGTATTTGTTCAAAATAAACGTTCAACAAATCTCACTTCAACTAAATTTGGTTTATACTAAAACTACTTTTATTTAGTTATATTATGATAATAAAATGAATTTAATATTTTTTTATATTTCATTTTTTTCCGCAAATGTGTACCATATTTTCGGGCAGTATGTTTTTATGTTATTAAACCCAAATTATTTCTTGAATATTTCTCAAAATATTAAACTTTTTTATTATTCCATAGTCAATTTGTTAAGTGCACAATTTTATAGTATTAACCAAGGCATTCTTATCCATTAGTCACAGTGCCTAGAGCCCACAAGATTTTTGGTGGTCCGCGAAACTTTTTGGGACTCACGAAATATAGTTGAATTAAAACTTAACCCGATCATCATTTCTTTATGAATGAAAAACATTTAAAAGAGAATTCAAGTATATACATTTTGTTGTTAAAACGGGGGTATCTAAAATGATATATAATTTATAGTTTGTATTCAGACTGCGTGAACTACATATGTAGACCATAAATAATTTCTGAAGATAAAAGAAGTTGTCGTTAATTTTTGATAAATTTTAATTTTGAATATATAAAATTGAAGACCAACTAATTTAAATTAATATTGAAACTCGTAAAGTCCGAAAATGAAGAATTGTAAAATATTTTTACAGAAAATTGTATCATTTAAAGTAACGAAAAGATATTTATTATTTTCTTAATTCTGGTGAATGTTTGCTTACAGAGATATAAATTTAAAAAAATACGATGTATCAAAGGAATACGAATTACAATAATACGAATTACTATTCCATCTTTTCACTCAATACCTCAAAGAGTACGGTTTAAAATAGTTGGTGAAACAGTGGAACTTCAAATATTTATCCCCCTGTAAAATGTTATTTGGGCTCTTAAATGGTTCGGTAATTTTAAAGTAGCGAGGTGTGATTTCATGATGTGTAAATTTAGAGAACTTGAACAAATTTGATAGCAACTAGCAAATTTTTGTTTGAAATATAGAGTTAAACAACAGTTGATGGAATTGATGACGGGGAGGTGGAGTTTCGGTTATCTGAGGGCCCACCACCAATTAATCAGGTTACATATTAAGTGAGCTTTATTAAAAAATATTTTTGAAAATCTATGGGAAATTTTAGTTGATCTTTGTGAGATGTTAAGGAATATTGTTTCGCGTCTTGGAAATGAATGCAGATCTGCTTACACTTCTGATATCTAGCAAATTGAATGCAACAATCGATTGTAAATGTTGCACGCAATATTTATTCGTTACGATATAAATACAAAAGAGCAAAGTTGATCGAATCGCATATTCATATGCGTCGCTCTAAATAATGTTTAGAGAAGGAAGAACGTCGTGCGTGCAATTATTCAAAGTTATTCAGCATTCGTTTGTTCGAGGTGGAAAACAATCGGCAATGATTGAAGAGCTGAACGGAAATGGGGTGAACGGGACGCGTGTCGGATGGATGCACTTACCATCTTCCTATGGTGCTGACGGAGACGTCGATCTGACCACGATCGTTCTCGCTGAGGTCGATCTCGATGCATGCAGATGTTAGTTCCATCAGGTAGAAGGAGCGTTCGATCTCGTACCATCGACCTGTGAACTGGAGTGGGCGTTAGATTCGATGATCAGATGAAGAACGAGGGGTTGTCTTCTTTGATGAAGCTGTATGTTTTGTCTACCTTGGTGATGTTGAAGTCTTGCATGTACTTGTGTTTGGGACACCTGCCGAGCCCGGAGGGCCGTCCGAGGCCGACCAGTTGGACAGCGATGAGCAGAAGCGCGCAACAGGCATAAGCCATTTTTCGAAATGCCGAGCCGAGACAGGCATTGTTCGAAATATGCAAATCGACGACAACGACGATTATACTTATGTACGTGCGCCGCTTGTTCGAACGCAAAATCGAACGAACTATGTTTGCTCGAATTCACATACACTATTATATTAAAGTTTTGTTTATTGGAGAGCATCGTAACTTTCTACCAGAAGTGTTAAAATCATTTCAAATTATGAAAAAAGTTACACTTATTAGAAGAAAAGTAGATGAAGTAAAAACGTAGAAATTTAATTTATCTAAAAATCATCATATTTCTTTTGTCAGTTTTTATTTACAATCTATTCTACTGAACATTTATCAAATCTGTTAACATTAATGAGTTGCGGCCCAGTGGCACCATTCCATAACATTTCTATACAATATTTATTTATTCTTTACTTAAATCTAAATTGGAGATCCAAGAGTTCTGTTCCCCATAACTTGTTCTCAAAAGTCACTTACGAATTTGTGCGCAGCAACCAATACATCTTTCTAAATTTTATTTCTAGTTGTTCACGCTTTGCCTGGATATGGTCCTTCCAAGTCAGTCTCGTGTCGAGGTACATTCCCAAGTATCTCACCCTTGAAGATGCTAGAACTACTTTGTTGAGTTATACTGGTTTATACTAATTTCGACTGGTTTATACTAATTCGCCATTTCCTGAACAATATCTCGAGCAGACTAAGCTCTTCTTGAAGGTGTCGATATGCAATTATGGCAACCATGTTTGTTTTCTCTGTTGTTGGTATCTGCAGTGTATAATAGATATAAAATTGGTACCAAGACACTACCTTGAGGAACTCCCAATTCGATGGGACTTAGCTCAGTGCTTCCTCCAATTTGACAAAAACTATCTATCATCTAGGTAGAATTTTAACACTTAAAATCATCATATTAATATATTTTTTATTACAATTTATTTATATTCGATATGTAATAAAATTATGTAAAGTAATTTAATTACAGTAAGATGTTACAATACACACTAGTTATATTAGTAGTAACTGTTAAAATAGCAGAAACAGCACAACACTAGAAGAAAGCAACACAAATAATGCAAATTATTCTAACGTAAAAGACATAAATTACTTTTAAACCAAGAATGATAAATATACCATACTAATCTTGCTACTAATTCTATTGGAACGTAGAATATCTAATAGAAAACAATAGTAAAATTAACAAAACATAAAAATATTATAGAAAAACTATAAGAATGAAATAGTAAAAGTGGTAAAAAACAGTAGTATAATTAATAAAAATGCCACTAAAAAATACTACTATAACTGCAACTAGGAAATAGTAAAAAATATTAATTTTAATAGAAAGTTACCTAAACTTCATAGTTACATAGCAAAAAAAGCAATTCTAATAGAAAGTGGCGAAAATAGTAATTATGGTAGAAAGATGTAGAAATATTCTAGTATAAGTACCAAAAATTGCATTACATAGATCAGTGGATTGGATCCCTGCATTAGTGAAAAAAGATACACAAATTTTAATATTTTTCTCATCTTAATAAATATTCATACTTCTATACTTATTACTAAATAAAATAAAACAAATAAATTACACCAACTGTTGTTTATTAAAACATAAAATCAATATCAATGAAAAACCAACATTTATTGGAATACAAAAACTAAAATGAACATTAACTAAAAAATAAAGTTATATTTGAACAATAAAGTCTAATGAACAAACAAAAATGGCAGAATTTTATGAAAAATAAAATATTGTCATATAATATTACCAACTTTTTCAATTACATTGACATGAAAATTTACTTTAGTAGTGTTCCGACCGACTTTCAAAAGGTCTAATAACGAACTAAATATTATCAAGGCATAATCTGAAGCTACTGAAAGCTACAGGTCACTGATGTTTTTAATTTTTGTTTTGGAACATTAAATATTGACGTTATGATACCCACAACATTAGCATAAATTTAATATTTCATTTAATAAACTGCTTGAGTCACAAAACTATATGTATGCAAACATTTAAAAAAATGTAAACGTACTACATAATAGAAAATTATATAAATTTTGGAACAATAAATGAACCATTATTTTATAAGTGGTATAAGTCAATTTTTTCATATATCGAGATTTAAGGGTTTGCGTTTAAATCGATTTAAAAATATTGTTAAACGTTAATCAAGTCGTGTGATATTTTTTACTCTATAAAACTGTTAAATTTTATTATGCAATAAATATTATTAAAATTGTTAAATTCACATCAATAGATTTTTTAATAGAAGATATTTAATACATTTGATTTAAATGACATAGACTTTGTTCATAAATTGAATTTTTGTAAGTTGTATAAGGTTCAACAAAAATACATTAAAGTAGGTTTCCCAAGCTTTTCCTGCAACGGAACACTTCGTAAATCCTGAAATTTACACGGAACATCTTGTTTATTTGTATGGTACGTAATAACACATAATCAATAAAAAGATATAAAATATATAAGAAAACCATTAACTATTTATTTAGTAATTATTACTTTCCAGATTTTCACGGAACACCGATTAAGTTTGATTAATCTATTGAAGTTAAATTAAATAGAATCATATGACACTTTAAATATAATTTTGACATATATCAATAATCAATTTTGACATATTTTGACATACATTAATTAATACGACAAAAACAATAACACGAAGGTGGAAACCCATCATTCGAAAATGTTAAAATCTTCAATATTCCTGTAACTCTAAATACCTTCAAGATTTTTGATGCAATCATTTAAATTGAATGTTTATAGGAATTTAACAGACGATGAAGGCTGATTAGTTCTGAAATTAACAGATGATTTATAATGATTAATTTTTAATTGGGCTATAAAAAAACATGTTTAACATGGTAATTAGGTATACATGAAGAATAAAGAACTTGTAATCTTCAAAAGAGAAAAATAATAAAAATGAACACACTTAACCCAAACTTTGGTTAATTGGGTGGGCGCCCACAAACAGTGTTTGTTCAAGGGCTCAAACATTAGCCAAGTACCCCAAAAGTTAACGGTCCGCCCCTGAGAAAGAAGAAAATAAGAACTATCGAAACGTGCCCGAATGCGTATGTGTGGGAACCATCGCGCGCTTTGACCTTGACTCTTCTCTTGGGCATTGTTGTTGTTGGAGTGGTGTAGTTGTTGCGAGAGAACCCGCAATGAAACGCGATCCAATACTATAGGATTTCCGAGCTCGGAACGACCACAAGTACTTCCTCTTCGCTTTTGTAGAACGAAACGATTGCAATACACACACACACAAACAAAAAACGTAAATAAACAACGACAGACGCAGAAGGAGTAAAAAAGAACAACAGGGGAACCGAGGAAAGCGGATCCGTTACACGGTGTTTCTTCCGTTTTTTTTTGTACGACAGTCCATTTCGTTGAAATGTAGCCGCCGCAGTTCGGTTCCGAAACGAGTTGCGAAACCATCGGAGACGATGATGGGTTGCTGAAACGACCAAAAGATTAAGACCATCCAATTCGTTCAACCAGCCGGTAAGCAAATCTCGTGAAAAACAACGCTTCTATTGTAGATAACTCAGTTCTTGAACGATTATGTGGTTGCCTATTAAACGCATTTAAATTTATACAAAAATATCAATAATATTTATGTAAAATAAACATTTTATTGTATCAAAATATATTAATTATATTGGTAAATACAAATGTTAATAATCAATAAAAAGATATAGCTTCAGGTACTTTCAAAATAGTTAAAAGCAGTTTCTGAAATTTTTAAGTTTTTAACTAATAGTCTAGTTACAACTGTCAAAAAAACTATTTCTTTAAAATAACAACAAAATTTATTTATTATCCAGAATAAACATATTATTATAAGCTTTAAATCAGAAATATGTGAAGTAATATAATTTTCAATTTATGTCACTATTTAAATTATAGAGAGACGTAAAACAGACCTAAATACTTGTAATCTTTATATTGTATACAAAAATGATTTGTTTTGTAATTAGAAACACCAAGTGAGTATAAATCTACATTCAAGTAATACTTGTCACTTCTGTATAGGATATTTTTGATGTTGTAACAAAAAGAAAAAATATATAGCAGAATACTATAAAAAAAAGTTATAAAATAATATTGTTACTAAATACATTTATAAAAATTGTTTCGTTTTTGTAATATAAATCAGTTATTATAAGATTTAAGCTTAAAATTGCATGTTTTTACCAAAAAGTACCACAATTTTTTTTCATTGAAAATATTGCTGAAATTTAACATTTATAGATTTTAACGTATTTTAAAAGAAATCTAAAGAAAATTTTAAGATAATATCAAACGAATTTGTCTCAATTTGGTTCAAATTTGCATGTTTTCAACTAATAGCTGAGTTACAACAATTCAATAATATTATTGATTATAATATCAACGGTTCTTTGTGCAGAACAGTATTTCCGTTCCAGATAAACATTGCATATTTTAGTGTTTTTTTTTTCAAATGTAATAAAATTTAAATAAGTAAAACATAATTTCCATAGATTAAATATTAACTTGCATTTATATTTAACATATCTTTACTTACAACAAAAATTCTGGATATTAGAAAAACGTAATATTTTTATCTTAAAAATAATATTTTTTTTCTAAATAAGCGTATATTTCCTATTCTGTTTTCGTTGTAAATTACAAAACCGTTTTTTTTTCTAATAAGAAATAAAAAAAATTGTCATCAAATTTAGAGAATAAAACAATCGTGAAACATAATTAATAGGACAGACATACCAATAATAATTTGTAAGTATTAATTAATAATAATGACATTTCATTAAAAATATTTACTTTTCTTTCTATTAATTTTTATTTGTAAACTTTAATCGACATTTATAATTCGTAGCGTAATCTAACACATTTGTTTGTAATTGTTACATAAGTACATTCGTTTTTAAAATATTTTATTCAAAAAGATGTTCATTCAAAAAAAAGCCTTTATTATTAAATATAATGACTCAAACTAATCGCTCCTGTTTAAATATTCTTTATTAATAAGATTTTACAAAATTAAGAAAAGTTTTTATACATATGGAGACCGGGATATAAATACCATTTTTGTACGACAAAAGTTGAGTTTTTCCTTGTCGAAAATAATACACCATATACTTATGTAACATTGACGTCAGGTGACAGCTGTCATTAAAAATTTAACGTGACCCAATGGTTGTGAACCCCATTGTTTTATTATTATTGTTTTATCCTAAGGCAGTGTTTCTCAAACTTTTGGGTCGCGAACCTTAAAAAAATTAAAGGACCTCCGAAGAATGGGTATGTGTAGAAAAACAAACCGTTCCGTCTGTCATCAATTTTTCTGCGAACCACAATGTGCTAAGCGATAATAAAGATACATATATAGTAGAAGATACAGAATAAGTAAATAAAAAAATTGTTTATGTCCCTCAAATAGTTACATCGGTAATCCACCTCCCGTCATCAATTTTTTTAATTGTTGTTTAAGGCTCTATGATTTTCTCTACTTCAAATCAAGGAGAAAAAAGAAAAGTCCCACCAGTGAGTGGAAATATTATAATAACTAACTTATTATATATGCTTCATTGAAGAAGTATGTTATCAATTTAAAGTAGATTTGAATAGTTTCATATTTACGTACTTTCACTCGATGATTTCCTGTAATAGAATCTGCATGTTTAAGACTTTTTTTTATTCCAATATTTATTAGAAACTTCAAAGCCGCAGATAATTAATGCGAGATCAAATGATAGTAAATTATATCAAATTGTGACTTCAAACTGTAAGTATATAACGGAAAATTGAAATATCGTAAAAGTTTTTATCCAAATTTATTTTATTAAAAGCAATTAACTTCATTACAACATACCTCACATAGTGCATCTTCGATCAGTCCGGATTCACTATAAAAATAAATTCTAAATAAATAGTACACAATATTAGTTTTTATACATAAAATATATTTTTTTAAAGTCCTCAATTAGTCCGGTTTCCGCACTGTGCGAAGTTTTGTTATATAATTCTTTATTTAATAATAATTGATTTATTTAGTTTTTTACATTTTTCTATTTTGCACATTTTTAAGTTCGTTTTTTTTACAAAAATATCTCAAATATTTAATTAGAAATTCAATTTTTTTTTAAATAAAATATTACAAAATTCAACTAGTTTAAATAATAATATTTCTTAACATAAATTCACAATTTTCATATTGTACATCTGCTGCGCGTGTTTTTTTTTAACTGTGTAAAATCAATGACTCTTAGTGTTAAACTGTAATTGCAATAAGAAAATAAATCATTTTCAAAGTACCGGTACCTTTTATTTCAATATACTCAAAGAAAACAAAAATAAAGAAAAGAAGAAGAATGTAGAAGTGTGGCCTGTGCAATGTCAGTAATTATTTAGAGTCCCGGTTTTAGTCTTTCGCAGCAATAATGATGCAACCAATCTATTTTTATTTAATTTGTTTGTATCTCATTATGTCAGTTATGGTTAGTCTGGAATAGACACTTATTGCAGATCCTTGTAAATATATAAATATTCTGAGTGTAAATCTAGTTTGAAATAATTAATTTCTCACACTACATATACAAACGTAAGTACTTATTACGTAAATTATTTTATTGCAACTAGAAGTGAAGAGCAATTAGTGACAATTTTAATGTTAATAAATTGTTTAATTAATTAGTGTTGAATTCTTTGATTTATTTAGGATGGGTTTTGCTATTTTAATAAAGCTATGTGTACTTTTCTTTTTAATATTTCAAACTTTTATAATCGTAATTATGTTAAATATGCAAAAATAAGGGTCATATTGACTAAAAACAAGTTCTAATACAAGTATTAGGGTTGTTACATAAGTCCGTTCGTAGTTTGGTGCACACGCATTAACGCCTACTGAACAGTGAATAGTTAGGTAGCAGGTAATATTTTGATAACTACAGTTGTATTGTATAGTTGTGGCATTTTTGGTATATTCCAGGGGTGGTCAAACTGTGGCTGGCGAGCCGCATGCGGCTCTTCAAGAGTTAAATTGTGGCTAGTTCA
>NW_017096548.1:95235-155385 GCF_001412225.1 Nicrophorus vespilloides
CCGTCTATTGAAAGCTCGACGTTCGAAATCTCGAGTGTATCGAACGTCGGGATTTCGATAGACGGGATTTCGGTTGTCGGGCTTGCGATTGCCACCGATATATATGTTATAAAGTTTAGGTGCAGCTCTTGCTTCAAAAAATCTGGCCACCCCTGGTATATACTATATTATTTTCGAAAAAGATAAACGCAACTCAAGCAGTCAAAAATATCAGCTTACAGATGGAAGTGCTTAAGTTTGTCTGATGCGAAAAAAAAATCGTGAACGCCTATGGACTATGCAAAACGTCAAATATGTTACGTGAATTACTAACCTAAACGCTAATACTTCAGTGACGTACATGGAGGGTAAACTATTATGCATAATGTATGACCCGTTCTTAACGTGGGGTCATGCCGTTCTTAACGTGTTGTGTTGATATTTTGATAAATCTGTATGTATATGTATAATATCATAATAAGTGTTTAATCACAGTTTGTTATAAATGAGTAATGAGTTGATTGATTTTCCATTCTTGATAATTTTTATAGAATTTACGAGTTCATGTGGGAAAGTTGATTAAAAAAAATGTAAATTTGGTAATTTTTAAATTCGATCAGAATCTCTCTATTAGGAGCTAAGCAATTTTGTAATTCTATTGGGTTGTCAAGAAAGTAATTATCACAAATAGATAGCATAATGTTAGTTTTTAAAAGACTTCTGTCAATGTTATGATTTTCCTTTTGCAATTTGAAGGGAATTATTCGTAATTTTATTTGTAGCTGTTAGTCAATTTAAATAGGAGTTTACTTTTTTATTTCCATAATATCAAGAAAGCTGATGAGGCTTACAAAGCGACATGTGAAATTTAGGATGTTGATTGTTTAACAGAATATACGAGTCAGAATTGGTTTAAAAAAAAAGTTTTGGATATTTTTCACTCAAAGATGAACCCAGAATGTTGGTCATCTTTGACCTGCTGTATTTAGGATGTTCTAATCAAAATCATAACGGATTGTCATATAACTGTGCAAGAGATAGGTTAAATCTAACATAATAATTACAACTGTAAACTTATTCGTTTTGTTAACTTATTTTTTTAAGAATTTTATTATAAAAAGTACTGAAAAATATATTTAAGACTTTCTCTTTTTAAAATGTATATCTTTTTGAATAAAAGATTTACTAGTTTCATTTTATTCTAATCATTAACTTTAACTGAAATACATTTTTGGAAAACCTTAATTTCAATATATGAAAATATGTTCTTTTCATATATTGAAATTAAGGTGTGCATACTTACCAGTAAATTGCATTAACATTAATATTGTATTAATATATCGCTTTACACGTTTCTAAATTAAATAAGGAGATTTTCAACAAAGAACTAGATTGTTTTTTATATCACCATTGAAATTAATAAATACATAATTTATTAGTATAAAACAGAAGTTTGTTTCAATGTGTCACATAACTGGAAATGTTCGTATTTATAATAATAAAATTGCCTTTGTTTTTGTTGGAGGACGATTGAAAGCTGTCTTTCTTTCGCATGGTTCAAAAAATATTGTAATTGTAAAAATAAGGATTATCTTTCTCACGGTACACAATTCCTCGAAATCGTGCAATTTTAATTGTAGCAGTCGAATAGATTTGATTATGTGTTCTATTTGATTATATCTTCTATTTGAGGTGAAAATAATGATATTTTTAAATTTCCAGGTGACAATGGAATTATGGTTTACCCTCTTCATCATAGTAATTTCAAGCACGCAAACTCGACAGTGCTGCACATCGAAGAAGACCCCAGGAAGCACCGAGCAACTTGTGTGTGTGAACGTGACAACACATTACATGGAATCATTGCGAATCAACCGTACCGACAAGTTGGTATGTCAGGGATGCCATTTGAATACTTTGACCAGCGCCGCATTGAACTTCACCCCGAACCGTTTGCACTTACTCTACCTTTCGTCCGCTCAGATGCACCGCATCGAAGACAACGCATTCTCCAAGTTAGTTCAACTGAAGAAGCTTCTGCTGCGCAAAAACCACCTAACCGAAGTAAACGAGAAGACGTTCATCGGATTACGCATGCTGATCCAATTAGATCTGAGCAACAACATGATAGAAATCTTACCTGACGACGTCTTCAAGCCAATGTTGTACTTGGATCTGCTCAATTTGAACGAGAATTTGATCAGAGATTTACGACCGCGATGCTTCAATAACTTATCGTATTTGAAGTACCTGTACTTGAACAACAACGATATCGAATCTGTTGATCCGTACATCTTCAAGTACATGACGAGTCTGAAGATTATCTATTTGGAGAATAACAGGATCAAAGAGCTAAGTCCTCTAGCTTTCGCGAATCTCAACAATCTGGTCTTCATGTACTTGAACAACAACAGTTTGGAGCGTTTGAGCGATTACAATTTTGTTAAATTGACGAATCTCGTTGATCTGCAGCTGAGGATGAATTCTATTAGCAGTATTCCGGCGAGTTGCTTTAATGGTTTAAGGAAACTGAAGTACTTGTATTTGGGTGACAACAACATTTCGAGACTGGAAGTGCACAGCTTCACCGGGCTGGATTCGCTGAACGTTCTGGATTTGTTACATAACGAGATCAGAGAGTTCTCTTTGGATTATCTCGGTGGAACGCCGGAGTTGAACGTGATATGGATGGAGGGTAATGCGATTAGAGTGTTGGATTCTGGGGATTTCGGAGCGGTGTTGCAGAATCTGAAGAGTTTTGATGTACAGATGAATCAACTGGAATGGTTCAACTATAAGCTTCTTCACAAGAAGCTGCCTTCTTTGAAGAATCTAATTGTCGGAGGGAATCTCTTCAAATGCGAGTTTCTTCTGCCCATGATGGATTATTTTGATGGTGTAAATGCCACCTTATGCGTGGACTACGGATGCAACGAAACGGATATATACGAACTTGCTGACACGTTATGCAATACTGCGTTTTACAACGAGAGCATCGACTCTGGTGATTCCGGCGCACAAACATTTAATTTCCTATTAGTTAAGTTCTATTTGTTTGTATATTTTGTTGATTTTTGTTTTGCTTTTTCTTTCTCCTGATAAGCATGTTTTTTGTGCATATAAAATGTATTAATAAAGAGCACGGATGTACATTTTTTTTAAAGAGAACTAGTGATATCACTCGCATAGTATTATTAGCTTTGTACAAACCTTATATATTAGTTTGTTATATAAAATGAATTAATTACAAAAAGTATATATAAATATAAAAATTGTTGTGTTAATTTTTATTTATCAACTTAACTATACTTCTTAATATTATTTATAGTTATAATTTTTATGTTATTACAAAAGAAGCATAAGAATTTATTAAGAAGTTAAATAACATTTTTTTAAATTGTTCATAAGATGTGGGTGAGTGTTGCGTAAGCTAATTAGATCATAGAATACAAAAATTAAAGATGAAAGTCTCATCTTTCCAACGAGTACATTGACAGATATGTGCTGTCATCCATTCATCTGCTACAAACTGTCAAATATGTCATCGCTGGAAATGGACAATCTTCGCGTTTTATATATTTTCAGGATAACCACTTAAACAATTTACATAATTCAACAAAATTTGTAAACTGAAAACTGCCACCTTTCATATGAGTGTGCAAAAAATAATCTAGCTTTATTATTTCGGAAATTTTCAAGCGTTACACAACTTGTTACGTACTAAAAAATTTTCATTTTTATCGCGTTTTTTTCTTAATAACTCGAAAGCTATGAAACTTTTTCCTTATTTTTTTCCTAAGAATAGCTCCATCGTTATGAAATTTATTATTTTTGCAAAATTTTCTTGAAACGACCTGCATTGGATATGCAAATTAAAGATAAAAATCTTACCATTTCAACGAACCTATTGGCAGATTGATGCCGTTCGTCTGATATATCTTCTAGATTTAAAAAAACAGTATTATTAAAATCAAGTTGTTCTTTATTTTTGACAAAATAGACATGTATATGTCATTGTCAAGAAAACTGAATATCTTAAAGAAATCTTATTAATTTTGAATAAATATAATTCAAGAAAGAGAAATATGTCTGATGAAAATTGCGGTTGCCAAAAAACTTTCGATTTCGTTCCATCGAGTATAACGGACGCATTTGGAACGGTGTACGAATCGAATACGATAAACGTAGATTTCGGAAAGGTGCAAGTCGGATTAAAGAAATGGTTAAAATTCCCAATAAACAGAACTCAGGTATGATCGATATACATAAACCTGTAGATAAGAAAAAATAAGTGATAATTTCAGAATGAGAATATTTTCAATATAACCCGAGACCCAGAAACGAATCCCATCTACCAGGTGTTCGGCTTCAACAAGTACAAGATCAAAGAGCAGGATACGTACTTGAAAGTCTTCTACTTGCCGGTCTTCGCTCAAACCATAAACATCGACTACTTCGATATCACGGATAGTTATAATAACGTGACCAGAGTTTGCGTTACGGGCGAAGGTGTTGGACCGGAAGTTCGAGCCTCCAGAGATTTCCTAAAGTTTCATGTTTTCGGTGATAGGAAGGTGTGCAAACATACGGTTGAATTAAAGAACGATTCTGAGGTGGAAGCTCAGTTTTCGATGGAAGGATGTGATGCTTTCAATGTGGATAAGACTTCTGGAACAATTGCAGGAAACGGTTACGTCTACGTGAATATCACTTACATTCCAAAAGCTTTAGGTACACATGTGCAAAATTTGGAATGTTTAGTTTTGCATCAGGTTTAACAAAATAACATTTCCTTTTTACAATTTTTCTAATTATCTGCGTTTGTAGCAACCTCTCATAATTAAGCTGCTTGGAATTTGTTCGGAAAATGATGTTATTCAGGAACAGATGATTGACTATCCGGATGTTACAAGTCCTGGATCATTCAATAAGTATATGGGTGATATTCAGACTTGTTTAGAGTCTTTCCCTTTGGTTTCGTTAAGTGAAAATTATTTGGACTTTGGAGCCGTTCAATGTCTTAACGATGAAGTCAAGAAAATATCTAAAACTATGGTAACTTCATTGACTAATCATGGCGCATATTTTATAACCATTCAATGGGAAAGTAGCAATGGTAAGTCAATATTTAGTTTCTTTTCATATCCATATTAAAGAGATCAAACATTTTTTCAGATGATAATTTCGATATTTTTCCAAAATCGTTGGAAATCCCTGGCGACGAATCCGCCCTTTTTGAAGTTGTATTTAAACCAGATAAACCAGATAACGTATATTCAAGAACACTAATAGGAAATGTACATTGGAAAGACGGAGGAGACGCTATATTACATATTCCAATACCAATAACTCTTCGTTTAACAGGTAATTCAAAATTACTATTATTTACTAATGCATATAAATACATACTTTAACTAGTTATTTCATAGAACATCTAATATAAATAGTTAAAGAATTAAATAGTTTTTTAACTATCTATTTATTCTATATATTAGTGTATAGAAACTGTATAATATCTAGAATAGCGTTTCTCAACCTTTTCACGCATTCCCAACATATTTGTTGAGCTGTTCTGCGACCTAATTGCAAGTTAACAGCTATCATTCCACCCATAGCTTGAGAAACTGATCTATAATATTGACCTTATCAATTTAAACTGTAAAAATTCAATTTCAAGGTCATTCTTTTGCCGAAAACACCTACTGGATTCCTCAGCTTGAAATCGAACCGGAAGTGAGTATTCTGCCACCCGCGTTGCCAGGATACCCATCGTTCCAAACGTTCCTCCTAAAAACCAAAGGTCACCTTCCGGTTTTGTACAAATTTCTACCGCCGAAAAAATCGTAAGCGAATAATTTTTCGATTGTAAGCATCTAATAATATTTTGCATTTTATTTAGGAATTTCATAGTGAAACCTGCGATGGGTCTGGTGCAAGGTTTTCAAGTTATGGTCGTGCAATTGTGCACAGAGGTGCAAAGCAACAATAAGAATGGTAAGATTTACGTGGAGCAATGGTGCTTGCAGCTGAACGGTCAGAAAACGCACAAGATCCCTTTCTATCTCAAGGGATTCGCCGAACGTCCGAAGATGATGATCGGCGATGAAAACGTTGTGAAGTTCACTGCGATTCAAAGTGGTTGCATGCAGAAACAGTTGGTGCCGATAAGGAATAAGAGTCAACATTACTTAAAGTAAGTTTAGTAGTTGTTTATCATTCAATCATATTAGATAAGGTTGAAAATGTGCAAAATTACTTTTTTTAACCAGTGCTTCAATTGCGGTATTTAAGTTACTCTACGTGACAGTATAAAATTTCAATGACATATGTTAAATCGTTTACAAGATATTATTTTTTAAATAATATTTCATGACTTTACAAATAAATTCATAACTTCTAAATGTATTTCTAAATGTATTTTAAAAAACAAAAGTTCATATGAAGCGGGCTTTTATCTTCAAAAATTTCGTGTAAAGAAGACAATCAACTCTGAAAAAAGTTCAATTTCAAATATATAAAAAAATATTTTTTAAATAAAGGTAAAATTCTGATTACGTGCAAAAGTTCATTAAAATCTGCCGAGCCTTTTAGAAGATATTCAATATTTCTAACAAAAATAGTTTGTTTATTTTTGACCATTGATAATGACAATATTATTGCAGATATGAGTTCTTGATTAGCACTGAAAAGTTAGAAATACCTGATGCCAACGGCGAATTGGCGCCGAATGAACGTAAATTGATCGAATGGAGTTACAAGACAACTGGAAGTGAACTCACCATACACACTATAACCTGCAAATGCTATGCCATGGAGAAGATGAAGGCTATCCAAGGGGAACCAGTAGAAATTGACGTCTCAGTGTACACCGATTCTTCGTTCTCCGAACTCTGCGTTAGCTAATTTCATTAAATAAACATATCACACTTTTTCTGAAACCCTGTTAATTTTTTTTTATAGTCTATTCCGAACAGCTTCAATCTGGGACTAGTTGAATGCCATTCGCAGCACTCGACGAAATTCGTGTTGCGAAACTTTGGATTCTCCGTCATACATTTCAGTCTGATTGCCAAAGACCACAACGGAAATATTCATAAAGATATATGCTTGATGCCTTCACGTGGAAGCTTAGAACCTGATGGAGAGTTGTCCATTAACGTGCACTACGTAGTTGAAAATACTGGGCGTCATTTGGTGAGGGTGTATTACTTGCTCAGGATGTGGGAAAACTGTTGCAGTTCTCACTTGGACTACGAGAAACTAATCTTTTCTTTAACTTGTCAGAGCAGTTATCCAGTGGTGCAAGTAAGATCCTTGAGAAATACCTTTTTTATAATGAATTTGTCTTAATTTATCATCACCTAGATTGTGGATATTGCCAATCATGATTTCGGACCGCTCTTTACGAAATCTACTTTATGGGAGTTGATGAATATAGATGAGTATGTATATTTGCATTTAATCATTAAACATATAAGGTATAAAACTTATCCAGAAAGTAAGTTCCAATTGTAAAGATGGATTTAAAATAGAATATCAGTTAGATAATCTTTTTTCTATAAATATAAATTTTGATCTATTTTAAAAGTTATTCCTTCAAAAAGATCCAAATTTTCACAGAAGACTTTTTTTAATTTTTTGTCTCAAATTCGTCTTTTTGATTTGTTTTGAGAATTATTAAAATTAATTGTAGAAGTTAAAATTTAAAGATAAATTAGAAAATGAATACTTGATTAACTTGATTAACAGATTGAACAAGATTTTGCGAACTATTAAGAAAAACGAGAAGGCTGCCATTTTGTTGGAGGTACCGGAAGTGGAATTGGGCAGCGATACTTTAAAAGCAATCTTCATGTTTCGCAACGAATCAGTCTTCCCTACAGAATTATGTCTCAAACGTAAGCAGCTATGTCACTGCGAACTGCAGAAGATCGAGGATTCGATTTCTGTGAGAAAATTGCGCTTCAAGTGTCCGCATCGCGAAGTCTTACATCTTGACATGGATGAAGGCGCAATTGAAGTTAAAACCTCTTTCTCCGTACAACAAAGAATATGTCTAAATTTAAATGTGATTAAGTGTAGGCCAAGTCCGTCCAGACGTTGCACATGAAGGCCAGATATTATTTACAAGGAACCACTCATCTGTCGTACGACCTCTTCCTCGCTCACAACAGGTGCATCCAGCTGGATTTCAAGGTCACCGCCGTCGCGGATTATGCGTTGATCGCGTCCCGCTATGATCTGAGCTATTGTGTGATGTTTGACGATGTGTGCTTGAGCGAATTTGATCCTTGCACTCAGGTAACATCTTTTATTTTCCTCAAACAAATTACATTCAAACAAAATCTAACAATTATTGTACAAAACGATAATTTATCAAACCCTAATGAACATTTAAAAAAAAAGAAATAAAACTAAATGAGCTTAATTCCCAATAAATGTAGATTTAGTATAATTTATTAGAAGAATTTTCATTTCTACGATGAATTAATCATTGTTTAACTACATTTTCAAATATAGTCGATTTAACTTATTTATTTAAGATAGTTTTTAAACTAAAATTGTATCTGATCAATAATTATTATAGTTTATTGATTTTTTTTTCTCTTTCATGTTACAGTGTTTCTGGTTATATAACAATGCAAATAAAATTGTAGAGCATAGCTTGGAAACCATCTCCCTCGACATGATCAACATCGATTACGGCTTCAACGTATTAAGCTGTCTGAATCCAACTGGTGAAATCATGAGTTACTCGTCAAAACCATTGATTTTCACCATAAAACCAATAGAATTGAGGACTATTAATGTTAGATACCCGGCGCTTCCATCAACACATTTGCAATCAATAATTATCCATTTATGTTTAGCTTTGTCTACCTTTAAACCTTGGCGAAGAAAGAATCTATCTGAGGTTCAGCTCCACCGGAAAAAGCGTCTTCATTAATAAAGAGAAGAGCAAAATTTTCGCTCCGCTGACTGTATATAACGAAGAAGTTCCCATCACGCTCTCCCAGGACAAATTGATCTTGGACCCATTTCCAGTGTGGAGTTACGTGACCAGGATGATTTTCATACGAAACATGACGAAAAACCGGATAATTGGTTATTCGTGGAATAAGTATTTTATTATTAGATTATAATTGTGGAATTGTTAAGTGTGCATTTTTAGTTGCAAATTGGATGGTATAGTGGATATTAAAGTGAATTGTCGAAAAGGTGTTTTAAAGCCACGCGAATCTAAGAGCGTCATTATTCAAGTGAAATCGTTCGGAAGACCTTGCAAAACGAGACTGCAGCTTCCGTGCAAACTGTTGGATCACAGTCTTTATTACAAGCATAGAAAAACTACGCAAGATTACAATGCGCGACAAGAGGAGATCAATCTGGAATTTACCATCACCGAAAATGGAACTTCTTTCCCTGTAAGTAAGAATATGATATATATATATATTAGGGTTTGTCTGTTTTTGGAAACCGTTTTTTTTTAATGACTAAAAAAACGATTTTTTAACCATTTGACACAAAAAAAAACATTTTGACAAATAAAACGGGATTATTGTTAAATAACAATAACTTTAAAAAAGGCTATGAAAAAATAAATTCATATTAATTAAATTTCACTCTAATATTTTATCCCAAAACAGTAAAAAAAAATAGTCACTGCTTGACTGTTATTGAAAATATTACAAAATGCCGCAATACCTCGCATGGTCCAACCAATATCCCAGACTGTTTGAAACCGGACTAATCGTGGAATTTAAAACCGAATAAAAATAAACAGGAAAAGACTTGACTATGAAAAAATAATGTCTTGTGAAAGATGTTGGAGTACATCTTTTAGTTTTTATTTTTTCTTATTTTTTTCATAACATTATGTGAAATATGTATGTAAAAAAATATGAAACAATTGACAAAAAGTATATCCATTTTAATTTTAAATTTAGTAAGAAGTGAAGTTTTAGTTGAATATCTTCTTGTATGAAATTATTACATAGAAAGATATATATTTTATTAGTTAAAATAGCATCCTAAATACACGTTTTATTAATAATTTATTTGAATTATGAATTTTTTAGATCAATGAAATTGAAATATTTCCATGTCCTAAACAATTCTATGTCGGCATCGCTATTGACGTGACCATAACGAGTATTCACGATCGCGATTTGCACTACACACCGATCCAACAAATGCAACAATCTCCTCACAGCCATCTGGATTACCATCTGGATTCGGTGGTATTCAAATGCGTGTCGAATTTGGAGCACGACGTGGATAAACCAATAAAATCCCGAATAATATCGTTGCGTGACATGGAAACGCAAATGAGCAAAACGGTCGATGTCAGTCTGCAATCGACAGAAAGTGACACCACCCAAGAATCGGAGAGTGCAGGGATTGATTTACTAGAGAAAACAATGGAGTGTATCATGGGGTAGATTTCTTATATTCACTATTGTATCTATTCACTATTTGTTCATTAATTATTATTGTATTTATTTAAGGGACGTCATTTTCTCTGAGCTGTTTAAAGAGTTTCTGGGAATGTACAAAAGAAAATCGATTCTGTACTATGAGCAAATCAAGAATAACCAAGAGAGAGATTACGAGAGGCTGGCGAAGGAGTTGTATACGGATCCGCAGCTGGATGAAATCTCTCAGGTGTTGAGTGAGGTCATGACAGATAGTCTTCACGACATGTTTCAATTGGGACCGCAGGGAAAGACGTCGCCAGATATGGAGAAGTTGGCGAAGGAATTGGAAATTAATTACGAGAAGGAATTAACTGTAGAGCAGAAAACGTGTACTTGTCATAAATAATGATACTATTAAATGTTATATATATTATTTTTATTTTATAACAATAATGTTTTTCAATTTAATGAAATGAACATAACGTTTAAATTATTCAAGAATCTTATCATATTTTAAGTATTCTTTAAGGCCCCCTGGAGAAATCGCAGAAACCTTTTATGTCGCGAATCAAAAAGTTTGAGAATCACATATTGATTTGGAAGTCAATACTGTTAAGATCTTTCACTCAAGTGCCAATTAAATATGATTTACTGAAAAATGATAATATTTATTTTTGAAAGCATTACATAAGAACGCTAAACAAACATATTTATTCGATTTTTATTACTTCTTATAATATAACAATCATTTAAAAGTCATAATTATTGCAGAATTCTCGGAAATACAGGAAATTGGTGATGCATAAATTTAGAATTGTTAAAAACAATTAATATGTGTATATATTCTGAAAAGTGAGATTTCAACCGTATTTAGAATAAAGTTCGATTCGGATCAAATAATTTGTGTTAACCTTCTTGAAGATGAAAGAAAACAAAGTGAATTTTAGACTTTGATACTTTTCTATGCAAGTAAATAATGGCAGTAAAGCAAAAACTAAGAAATATTCTGCTAACGGACAAGTTGCTTTAGATGAAAGAACTGTACTAAAGTAATTTTAGAATTAATTATATGCTGGTAATCGTGATGAAATCAATACATTGACCCGCATTAAACGAAACGTAAATTATCGGAGATATTAACAATATCAAAATTTTGTTCAAACTAAAACCTTTAAATATCTCTAAACAAAACATACGACTTAAACCACTTCCATAATCACCTATGACGAATGTTCGTTTTGTCTTTTTGTCAATATTCAGTACATTAGTATGTGACTCCAGTCTATCTACTACTAAATGTTAGTATTGAATCCTCGACCATATCGCTATGGAGATCTTGGTATATTTATTTCTTCTTGACGAAATACGGTGTCTAGATGACTTTTCTTAGACATTTTGTTCAATTTGATAGCTGCACCTCACAATTGATTACCATACGTCCATACTAGTTTCAGTATTACTTTGAATATTAGTAATTTATATACTGCTGATAATTCCGACCTTTTATATAATAGGCAGTAGAGTTTTCTAAACTTTGTTTCTAATTATTCCCTCTTTGTGGTCTTTCCAGATGAGTCTTCTGTCGAGATGCATGCCTAGATATTTGACTTTTATTGATTTGGACAGATCTTGTCCATTAAATCTTAAAGTTGGGCAGGTGTCTTTCTTAAGATTGAATGTGATATACACGGATTTCATTTAGTTAACTGATATTCTTCATTTTTAGAGCCATTCCTGTAACTTATCTAAATTTTCATAAAGATTTTCAGCTCCGTCTGAAAAATACTAGTGGCGCCTCGTTTTGAACTAATATTCTATGTGTGCGCCACCACAGTGGATTTATATATAATTTTATGTAAAGACTAGGGCAGTTATATACGCCGCTCATCCGCAAAGGTTTAAATTGATTGTGAATCTAACAAATAATGGTATAATTTCGAGTAGTATACCAGTTTCAGTAAAATAGCTTTAGGACTTTACAATATAAATTATTTAGATGGTTTCATCGTGATACCATTAGGACTCAAAGGGTTAACAAGCGAAATATATTGAGTGTAATAAATGTTACCTATGTTACTATCTTATTTAATTATTATACAGTATGATCAATCTAATTGAACAATTCCTGCGTTGTGTTTACGCATCACATGTAGTGATTAAGAAAACTAAATATGTTGTTAAATTGTAAATTAATAACGTTTCTTACAATAGTCACAAAAAAACATGTTTTTAGAAGTAGGTATATTTCTAATAAATTTCAATTAAATTTCCTCTTATAAGAAAATCATAAATCAGGAAACAAACAAGTATATAAATACAACACCCTGTATAAGTTATTTTTAAGTGTAACTAAGTCTATTATTAAAGGGGGCGCCACTGCAACCGTTTGGTAAAGAATAAAGTTTCTCGGATTGGTGGAAATACCCGACGTTGCTACATCATAACAAACCAATTTATTTATCGACAACAAAAAATAGTTCTTCCGAAGCATTTCCCTAAATACCTTCACTAAACCCCTGATTCTATAAAGTATCAAACGATAGACCACAACGTCAGTATAATAAGAAACGTTTCATGTTTGTTTACTTTGGAAGTTTGGCAACATCGCCACGCGATTCAAATGTGGACGCATATCGAGAGTACGCCACCTGATTGTCACTGTGCGTGACATTGTCCAGTTCGGAATTTTGGTATTTTTCAGCGGTTTCAGTGGATTTTTAGTTAGTTCAAATTGTTCCAGGACGTACCTGAACCCTCACCATGAGTTCGGTAAGCGAATTGGTTCGAATCGGAATCCCATTAGCCATCCGACCGATCCGGCAATAACAAATTCATCCTAATCAGTTGTGAAAGCCACACTGTTTAACCGTTTTTTTTTCTTCTTCTTTCTCTTTTCGACGCTCTTATCAACATCATAGATGTCCAATAACGTGGAAAACCTTTCTCCGCAAGTAATCCGTGGCGTCGTCAGGGAAATGCAAGATCTAGTCACCAATCCACCTGAAGGTATCAAAGTTCAAATAAACGATGAGGATGTTACAGATATACAAGCCTTCATCGAAGGACCTGCAGGTAAACAAAACTCAGCAATTTGTTTATATAGTTATTAATATTGTTTTGTTTCAGGCACTCCATACACTGGGGGTTTATTCAAAGTAAAACTTACCTTGGGAAAGGATTTTCCACAAACGCCACCGAAGGCATTCTTCTTTACAAAGATCTTCCACCCGAATGTGGCTGCCAATGGAGAGATCTGTGTGAATACATTAAAGAAAGATTGGAAACCTGACCTCGGTATCAAACATGTACTGCTTACCATCAAATGCTTACTGATTGTGCCTAATGCTGAATCTGCATTGAACGAGGAAGCTGGGAAACTTCTGCTGGAGCATTATGATGATTACTCACAAAGAGCCAAAATGATGACTGAAATCCATGCACAAGTAAGTACAAATACTATATTAAAATTATTTTTTACTTTGAATATAAATTATGTAATTATCAATAATTACTTGAAACAAGCACTGATTTAATAATAAAATCTAAATTATTTCATATATTGAAATATGTATGCTATAAGATTTAATTCATGAACAAAATCTTATTAGAAATGTTATTTTTAACATCAATGCAGATTTTGAAAGTGTACACACATATCAGCACAAAAAATCATTTCTCAGACAAAATGAATATTTATTATATTAGCAAAACTATACCAATTTATGGTTTTATAAATATGAAAATTTGTTATATAATAATTACATGGTTCTGTAACAAAAATTCAAATTAAACAAAGTATAATAAAGATTCGCAATAAAAATTTTGAAAAACAATTTTTTGTATTTTTTTAACAGAAAATTTATATTGAAATGAAACAAAGAGTTGTATGCATTTAAATCAATCAAATTTTATTTATTTCAGCAGCAAAAATTATCAAAATGCGGAACGAGCGAAGGACCAATGGCGAAAAAGCATGCGGGCGACAAGAAGTTGACAGCAGAGAAGAAGAAACTTATGAAGGACAAGAAGCGGACTCTGAAACGTTTATGAAATCCATAGTATTTACATTATTTTTCTTTCCCTATACATACATTTCTATACATATATATATATTATTATTTTTTTCGCGATGTACGTGAGAAAGAAGAAGAGAGACGGTTTTCCTCCCTCTGTCGTTCGATTTCTTTTCCTTTTTTTTTTAATTTTTATGTACAAAAAAGTTTATATATATAATATTTAATACGGTTGTTTTATTTTATGTTGGTCTAAATGTGAGCGAGAGATTGCGGGTTCCTTGTCTGCGCGTTTCTATTATTCTTTTATTTTGATAATGATGATGAACTAATTAATTATGTTGTGTTTTATTATTATTATTTTTATATATCGATTAATTATTACTCCTGGACTGATCTTCCCCCCTCAACAACAAAAAAAACCCAAAAATTAGATTTGTAATTATAATGTTTAGGACATGTATGAAATACTACTATTGTGCGGAGGCGATTGGCGAGGAGACGATGATTTGTTTTATTTTTATATTTGCAGCATCACGAAAATTGTTCACTATTATATATATTTACGTATGATTCTTTTCTCGTGTGATTATATTTTGTTAATTTCATTAACTTTTTATCTTTAATTATTGTTTTGTTTTTATTTTTTTGGTACAAATGATGAAGAAAAATGCGTGCGTGTATTTAAATGTCACTATTTTTTTTCGATGTGTAATTATTTATTAAAGATATTAGAAAGATACCAAAAAACTGTTTTATTTTCTTTACAATCCAAGCATGTACATTTCTTTATTTTGCAAAAATCGATTTGTAACTTTCAA
The DNA here is from genome assembly GCF_001412225.1 of Nicrophorus vespilloides. Lineage (NCBI taxonomy): Eukaryota > Metazoa > Arthropoda > Insecta > Coleoptera > Silphidae > Nicrophorus > Nicrophorus vespilloides. Next base: position 110,467 of record NW_017096548.1, read on the forward strand.
CTTTGATTGGTTATAACATGGTTCAATTTGGCATTCTAGTAAATCAAAGTAATGTGACATTTTCAACTTTGACAGCTTAAAACAGAAGAACGGTGCTTGTCACAAAGGTGATAGTATGCTCGTTGGAATGGCTATTGTTTTAGCTTTAATTATCATCTTTAATAATATGATTATCATGTATTGCTATGGAGTAATTAAATAAAAGGTGAAGACATTTATACAGATTGAAAGATCATCATATCTCGTTTAATAATTTAGATTATTGATGACAGATTCTTATGTAATATGTAAAAAGTGTGAGGGTTATGCAAAAATTGAAAAAAAAGCCTATTGAAAATGCAAAATGGTCGACAATATTGTAAAATCTAATAGATAATCTAATTACAATTCGTAGTTCGAGAAATGATATAAAACGTAAAGAGAGTACAGAATATCGATGATTACCACAAATCTGACAATACGCTTATGTAATTAGCATTCTTTGTTCAAGTACAGGTGATAGGGTTTAGTTCTATATAATTTTAAAATCAACAATTAATAAGCGGCGCAAAACGACGTTTACCTGTATTGCAATAAACAGGAAGACAGCACATTTTCAACTTTGACAGCTTAAAACAGAACATCGATGACTGCTACACATCTAATAGTACGCTCATTCAAAAGATCATGGTTTTATATTTAATTTTCATATTTGATCATGTTTCGATTGAAGAAAAATTTGAAATATTTATATAATTCAAATTTGTAATCTTATTACCTAAAATTTTAAAGTCGAGGAATTTATATTTAATAATCATATTAAATAATATAATTAGCATTTGTTGTTTAAGTAATGAAATAAAACGTGAAGACAGCACATTTTCAACTTTGACAGCTTAAAAACAGAAGATTGATGATTACTACAAATGTGATAGTACGCTCATTCGAAAAGTCATTGTTTTATCTTTAATCATCATCTTTGATGATCTAATAATCATGTTCTGAATGAAGTAATTAAATAAAAGGTGCAGGCAATAAAACAAATTTAAAAATTATCATATCTTGGTTATTAATTAATATTACATAACAGCACTTATATCAGAGAATGCGCAATGGAAGAGAGTTATGGAAAAATAAAAAAAAACTTTTGGAATAGCGTTTTCAAAAATGCTAAATTTTTGTCAACATTTTGAATATTTATATAATTCAAATTTGAAATTTTATTACTTAAAATTTTAAAGTCGAAGTATTTGTATTTATTTATCGTATTAGATGATCTAATTAGCATTCGTTGTTCAAGTAATTAATTAAAACGTGAAGACAGCACATTTTCAACTTTGACAACTTAAAAATATAAGATTGATGATCACTACAAATCTGATAGTACGCTCATTCGAAAAGTCATTGTTTTATCTTTAATCATCATCTTTGATGATCTAATAATTATGTTCTAAATGAATTAATTAAATAAAACGTGTAGGCATTAAAACTAATTTAAAAATCATCATATCTTAGTTATGACAGTAACAGCACTTATATCAGAGGATGCGCAATGGAAAATATATTCAAAGTTTGAAAGTTATTATGGAAAAATAAACTATAGGATTAGCGTTTTAAAAAATGCTAAATTTGTTTCAACATTTTAAGTATTTATAAAATTCAAATGTGAAATCCTATTATAAAATAAATTAATTAGAAAATCGTTAAAGTTCTATAATTAATAATTATATTATATTGTCTTGGCATTCGTGGTTATCTAGTAAGTAAATAAAACTTGTAGTCAGCGAATTTTCAAGTTTTGACAGTTTATAACAGACGAACTACAAATCTGTCCAAAAATTAATTGGAAACGCCACAGTCTCATCTTTAATGTGCGTGTTTAATGTTCTAATGATGATGACGTTAAAACAATTAGAAAAATCCACATATGTCGGTCATTGATTAATACGACTATAAATAGTTATCAATGCAAATTTTAAATAATGTAAACATTTTCTTTTGAACGTACAAATATTGCCGCAAACTAAATGAAAGAGAAGTAGAAGTACAATGTTGTCAGTCGACATATTTCAATTTAAGTTAATGTTAAAATTAGGTATTATGTCTTATTTTCTAAAACTTCTTTTATTTTTGTTTTAAAACAAATTTCTATACGAAATAAAAACATGTTTTATGATACCAGGTAAAACGTACGTTCGTACGAACATATTGTACGTTAATGCGAACGAAAAAAACACATAACATCAAAAATCGTAAATTCATATAATAATTCATCTTCGGATTCACAAGAATGTTTTTTTAATGTGAATCTAAAAATTTCACTCTACCATAGTGGTAGAACGAAGTAGTTGATGGACAATAGTGCAATTTAGATATGCGGCATATAATTAATGATGCAGCTGACGTGGAACGAATGAATGCAACCGGGCCTCCTGCTTTATACTGGATAATAAATGGATGGATTACTCTCGGCGTTAGGGTTTTTACGTTGAACGAAATTTTAGACTCCCCCTTCGTATCTCGTGCCCTCGAATAACCCTAACCCCTCCGAGAACGGAATTTTTAAATCCCACCAATTCGCCACTCTAATCCAGTTGCAGAATCCAGCTGGAAATCCGTAGATCATTCATACAATGCGTAAATACTTTGTTGTTAATTAAATTTTTATTTTATACTGAAATGTGTTGTATTTTCAATAATCATTTGAATTAGGTCTATAAATGAAATAAACTACATTTTGTTGTAGCTGTTTCTTAAATTCTAATTGTAGCAATACCTCGCATATTGCGACTTCGACAGAGTGGTTTCATTATAGTACCGTTTGAATATCGAAAAAATAGTCTTAAAGTCCTCGATCAGTGCGGCTTCACACAGTGCGGAATATTGGCAAATACGATTACTTGCACTATGCCTCGTACTGTTACATTTACCATAGTTAAACAGAGAACAATAATAAAAAATAAGATTCATTATATACATACATTACATACTTTATTTACTATTTGAGATAAAGATTATCTACTCATTTTTAAGTCAAACGAATCTTTTCAGCTAATTTCTCTGTTTATAAATTATATATTTACAAATACAGTGGAACCTCGCTTAACGAGCACCTTGCATAACGAGCATTTCGCTTAACGAGCAAAATGAATTTAAGAAAAATGACGCATAACGAGGCGATGAGAAGAGAAGTCCCGGATTGCGCGCCTAGTACATCATTTTTAAACTTGCGTACACTAAAATTATATGTACATTTTTGAATTTGAGTAAAAATCTGGAAATTTTGGAACGGATTAAACTCGTTAAGATTGATTTTTTCATATTTTTAATATAAATTTAATTGTTATAAAACGCAAAATATTTTTATTTTTTTATAAAATTTATTAAATACACCATCGAGCACTTTCATTTCAATGTGGAAATAACGAATCAATTTTGAGTGGTTTGCATGCCGAAAATGTACATAAATATAATAGAATTTTGTCGATTAATCAAACAGCGAAGCCCATCTAACGAAACAATGATTAATTGTCATTTACCCTCATGGTTCATCATCGCAATCATAAAATCCATATAACTTGTACAATCCTGTTTCGTAATGTACATTTTTTTGCACGATTGCATAAACGTGTATCAAATACATTAACACTTCACAGCGATCTAAAATTCTAAATATTAATTGAATAAATCTGGAAGATTCTACAATTAATTTAGATGGCATGACAAGCGTATATACAAGAATTGTATATACAATAATTAGTATAAAATTTCCAGATGATCAAATTATATTTTCTTTGGAATTCAGCGTTTTCCAACCAATGTATATAGTATTTACTAAACAATTTGTTGAATTTTGATGATTGTTGTATTTTTAGGTCATTCAAACTTGTTTTTGGTCAATTATAAAAATTAACACATCACTTGTTTAACACATCATTGTTTGCTTTTTGTAAATCTTAATGTCTTAATGTATATTTCTAAATGATAAGTTTAATTTTATCAATCTTATTACAAAAATTTCTAAAAGTAAATAAAAATATTATACGTTAATTAAACTTTTCTAGTTAATTAATAAATTAGCTAAATGTTAATCATGAAATTATTACTATTGTTTTATCTTCTATCAAGATCACTTTTTGTAATTATTCGGAAAATGTATATTGTTCAAAGATGGAAACTAAATACAATACAATATTGTCTGTCGCCGATTAAGCATTCACATTTGACTTATATTTTGTTAAAATTAGATCTTATTTTCTTTTTGTTTTAAAAATCGATTTATATATGACTGAAATAAAATTTAAATAGATATATGTAGATTCATCGATTTATACGGTATTTAAATGAAAAAAAAAAAACATTTTATAGTGAACATATCCTCAACTTTTGCTTTATCTTATTTAGATAGATTTACAGACTAATTGAAGATATCCTTCTATTTTGTATGAAATCTGTGTTTTGTTTCACACTGTTTCGTTTTGTACGAACGTATCTACCGTATAAATCCAGGGATGAGTGTATCGAGATGCCAGGAATCGGTAAAATGTACGTTACTGCGAACGAACTTTTTGGAATACATCAATAAATCGTATTTAAGTTTTCTTCTTAAATTACCGGTAATATTTTCAGTAAACCGGTTTTTATTAATATTCACCTTTCATAAAGGAGATAGAAAAAACAGAGGCATTCATTAACTATTGATCAAAAATTTAATATTTTACTTGAAACGAGATTACGAGAAGCTTACGTCGCCTCATTTTGTTCCAAAACAGAAAAATAAGATAGCAATCTCGGTTAGATTAGGTTAGATTAAAGGAGAGAAAGCGCGGAACAAGTGCGCGAAGACAGGACCCGGAAATTAACAATTTGCTATCTGCAGAGCAATTGGTTAATTTCCGGGTCCTGCAAGTCTGGTTGAGAGGGATGTAGTTTTACTGTCGTAAGAATCGCACAGTACCATGGTTCCGTTCCAGCCGTGGTCCCTTAGGTTAGAAAGCCCGCGGCTTCTGCAGCCATAAGCAGGATGATGCCGAACATGGAAGGGCCAAAGCAACGAAAGAAGAGACTGCTGGGTAGTTGCACCTTGCGGCCTTGGAAAGAGTGCAAAGAAAGGGAGCAATCAGAGCATGTTGTGCTTACGCAACGATATCCCTGGATGCAGTGCAGGAACCCCTTCCATCGAACTACTGACCAGAGAGACTGGAACTCTACGAAGGCAGTAGTGATAAAGAAGCCAGAAAGTCCGCACGAACGCGAACAATGACAAGGTGGCAGGAAAAGTGGCAGAGAGGCACAAAGGGCGCATGGACTAGAATGCTGATTCCAAACATCGCGCAGTGGATGGGTCAAAAGCACGGAGAGGTCGCAGGATCTCTCAGGACACGGATGCTTCGGAAAATAACTCCACTTGATAGCAAGGAAAGGGGTGCTGGTACTGCCAGGAGGACAACCCCAAACCACACTCTCTTCAGATAATGCCGCTGAGCCCCTCGAGCCGAAGAACCTAGTCAGCATAATGCTGGAAAGCCAGGAGAGATGTAACGTGGTGGCTGGTTTCATTACGGCCGTCCTCAAGAACAAGGAAGCTGACGAAAGATAGATGCAGAGGGAAGAAAATTGAGTTCCAGAAGACCGAAGCGCTCGAGTGAACTCAGAGAGTGAATGACCACAATGCTCGAGTGTGAAAACGAAAATGAGACAAAGCGCGGAACAAGTGCGCCAAACTCTTGCAGATAGCAATTAGTTCGTTTCCGGGTCCTGCAAGACTGACTGAGAGGGGAGTGGAAGGTTTCCACTCCTCCAAAAAAAAAAAGGTTACGTGGTTTCAACAATGTTCTAAAACATTTTTGATAAGTGATGGGTTGGTGAACAACTTCAAAAAATAAGACCTGACATTCGCTTATTAACTATATGCGATAAAAAATTTTCTTAGAAAAATTTAAAGAGATAATTAATGAAAATTAATATGGAATGAATCGAATCTATAATTGTGACGAAACAAGACTAGTGTACAAAATATTGACAAATAAAGCTAATACTCATCAACAGTTTTTTAAATTTTATTTTCTTCCAAATTAATTTAATTGATAGTATTTAAACATTGAAATAAAATTTCATGTAAAAAATTCTTGAAGCTCTTTTATCTTCTATGCATTACTGTAATAATAATAAAACTATAATACTTACTGAAATGATCCTAGAAAAGGAGAATAGTGGAGGTAATAATAATATAAAAAGAAAAGACAGGTATTTTTTTTGTTTTTCGTTTTAGTGTAACTTTTTTTTTCTTCATATCAGAGTATACTAGAATGACAATGTATTATTACACAGACTGACCATATGGTAAATAAAATACATGAAAAAAGTTTACATATATATACACAGTGTAAGTAAAAGTGAGATCTGTTGGAAAAAAAATATATCGTATCGTATATATTAATAATTATAAAATAAAAAAAAAGAATAAAATAAGAATATTAATACAAAATAATAATTGTATATCATAAAATAAGAATGACAGAAACATATGTGGAATACAAAGAAAAAAAAACGATATTAGCATACACATTACACTCGCACACACACGTAAACGCACGCAAAATTTTCTTTTTGAAGTGACATAATCAAATCAAATTGAACTAAAGAAAAGAACGTGTGAACTGCATTTGTTTTCCATCTTCATTCATATTTTAAACATAATTTTTTCGAAGACCAAAGAAAACAAAAGAACGCGTCATCATTGGTCCACCGTCTTAATTAAAAACAAAAAAATACGAAACGAAAATTAAACAAAAGAGACTATGTACAGAACCGCTTCGTAAGATTATGTAAAAAAAGTAAATTAATTAATTAATTAAAAAAAAAATAAGAACAAATGACGTGAGTGGAAAAGAAAACAGAGAATTATTGAGACGTAATATAGAAAATAGGCGGGCGATGAAATAACAAAATGTGAACATTTTTTTACGTTTTAAAGGAAATCATAGTAAGCGTGCAGCACAATTTACCTAATAAAAAAATATATATCGTTTATATAATATTATTCATTTCTTTACATATTTTAAGAATTAGTTTTTTTGTGGAGAAAATTTCTCGTTTTCTTCATTCAATCAATCAATGTTTCCTTCTTCCAGTGTTTTCAAATAAATTCCACGTGTCGTAATATATAATATATATATATATACCATTTTTTGTTTTGTTTTTTTTACAGTCTATAAACTCCATTGCACAGCTAAATTTTTCTTTATAAACATCATCATTATTAATTCTTGTTAATTCTTATACAATCACACACTGAATTATTTAAATACACTAGAATATATTTATAATTTTTTTCTCTCAACGTCATTTCTCTTCTCTCTCTAACTATTGGCGCGAATCCCTTTGTTTTTTTCTCATTTTTTTTTAAAACCTTTACTCTCCACTTTCGTATCGATCATCATTACACTAAAAATATACACATAGATTTTGGACACTTACGGTTTTACAATAATATACAGTCTTTATCCTTATATTTATAATTTATAATATTATCAATATATAGAACTTAAGACAGCTTAACTCTAACGAAAACGTGGGTCATGCACGTGCTTGATCATCTCCAACAACATGTTTTTTTTTTACTTCTTCCTCTCTCATTCGTTTTATCACAATTATATCTATATATATATTATTTTATACAAATTATGTTGGTACTCTAAATAATAGTTAACTTAACTTAAGACACTAAGTTACATAAGTCGTTTGTTAATCCCGTTATCAATAAACAAATTCAGTTAAGCTGCCATAAATGACTACAGGTTTTTTTTTGTCTTTTGTTTACTATAACAACGATTCACGAACGACAACGGAAAAAACGAAAGGAAAAAAACTGAACATAAATATCTACAAACTAATCAAAGGCAGTGTGTTTACGAACGTCTTCGTACATCATCCAATCATCTCCTTTTATTGTTAAATCCTATTTTTTTCTGTTGCTCGAAATTTGATAATAAACGTTTATACAATAACGGTGATCATTTTACAATAATTAATATTTTTTTTGCCAAAAATTTTTTTTCCTTCCCTTTTTCACAGCTAGCGCAGATCTCTACTTTAATTTAATTTAAAATCTCCCGACTAAATTAATCCCGGATAAACAGCACTCGACGTTCCGTTACGTAATTTGAATACGTTTTTTTTTTAAATGTTATTTCTTTTAATTATAAAGCGCAGCGCAAGATTGTCCACAAGTGTTTTAAATTTGCATTGCATAAGAATCCCTGAATGAAAAAATATTTGGTGTACTTCTCCTGTTGCAAACTGATCCTCCTCTCCTTCATCCTTCCATCCACCACTCGAGACACTTTCGGTACAGTTTTGGTTGATTCGCCTGACATTTTCAAGCATTTTTAATACATATCTATATGTTCATAGAGAGCTGATTATTAAAGAAATTGTAAATATATATAAATAATTATATATATTTGTAAAAAATGGTAGTAAAAATTGTCTTGTCTTGTCTGCTATATTTTTGTTTATGCTTATCTACGTAGTCCTAGTGACCAGGGTCAGTCCCATTGGTGAGGCGACGGTTGGAGTTCCGACGGATGTGCCACTGACGAACTAAAATAGTAGAAACAAAGAGAAAAGAACGATGTGAAAATATACAGTTTGTAACGGTTTATAACTAAAGAGATACCTAAAACTATTATCTTAAGATTAAGTGTGTATTGTTTTTATACAGTGGTTGACGTGTTTTTTGAAGGGTGGGGTCGAGGGTTCCTAGTTTGTTTGTTTTATTTCTGTTAGTTTTGTTCATATTTCTAAACAATCAACGGCAAAATAAACTTGTGGAGCTGGAAAAAAATTTTGAAAAATCGATCACTATTATTAGTCCACGAAGTGTTTTCGAGCATTTGCAAATCGCAGCACGTGCAAAGTTGTTGCGGTGGATGCGCCGGGGTTTCTACTCAACTGTCAATTGCAAATGTTCAAATCATTCCGTATTTATAACAAGTTTCAACTGTCACATTGAGGTAACAATAACTTTTTTTTTATTCACATCTTTCATATTCGTTATTCGTTCTTATTATATTTTAAGAATTTCCAACTTTCTAAACAATTTGTAACAATTTCATGATTATAAAAAAAGTACTTATCATTTGTTACAACAAATCAATTGTTTCATATTTTCGAAAAATCAATTCGCATTTAAATTGTCAAAATTTTACACTAAATATTAATATTATTCAAATTTAATTTAATATTACTAAAGATCAAAGTATGTTTTGAATAATTCAATTTGAATTTATTTTGTTTTCAGAGAAATTAAATAAAAAAAATTAATATATGAAATTATTTTTGCAAATTTATAATTTAATTTAAAACCTGTTTGTATCTTCAATTTCTTCATTTAGACGAATTGATATCATGAACTTTTTTTTTCATTATCAATACGTCGCATAGTGCGGCTTCAAACAGTACGAATTAACTATAGTACGATTTGAAAATTTCAAAACGAACTAAATTTTCATTGAGCAAAATATTTGTGTGCAATTTTAAAGTCTTCGATTAGTCCGGTTTTAAACATTGAAACAAATGAATCAATTTTAATTTATATTGTTTTCAGAGAAATTAAGTAAAAAAAATTGAATTGAATTTTTTTTTGTAAATTTATAATTTAATTTAAAACCTGTTTATATCTTCAATATTTTCATTCAAAAGAATTGATTTCATGAACATTTTTCATTTGAAATGACATAAAAGAAATATTCAGTAATACCACGCATTGTCCGGATTCATATAATTAAGCAAAATATTTGTATGCAGTATAAAAGTCCTCGAATAGTCCGGTTTCTAATATTAGGATAAATTATCCGTAGAATGCGAGGTATTCCTACGTATTTGTGCTTGCAATATACAAATAATTTAAGAAATATATGTAAATCTAATCAATTATTTACAAGTTAGACTTTAATTTCTGTTTGTAGCAAAAAAAATGTTTCAACATTTACGAAACAAACAAAAAAACACAATTTTTATTTGACTATGAAATAAGATAAACACGTTCAATATGCTTAGTACGTGTTTAATATGTTGTTTAGGAAACTTTGTTTGAAAAACAAGGTTAATTAAAATATATTTGAAACTAAGTAATTATGTAAAAAAAAAATCTTAAATATGAAACGAATTAATTTGTTTATTTTTTAATCAATTTCCTTGATTCATATTTCCTTTAATTAATTTCAATGAATATATAGAAGTTATGAAACTTTTATACTTAATTTTTTTGAATACAAAATTTCATTTTTTTTACTATATAATAATAAAATATTGAGGAAAATTGAAACGCATGGACATGAATGCAAACACGCAGATTGTAGTCACATGTTGCGCAGCGCCACGTGCTTCAATCGAAAGTTCTTATTAAATCATATTTAAACATGATTATCGATTAGTGAAGTTACGAATAAGAAAATTAAATTACAAACATTTTGTATGAAAACACATGTTGCAATAACACAAACTAATTGAAGTTTACTATAAATTAAGTCAATATACAAATATGAAAAAAATTCAATTAAAAAGTGTTTAAAAACGAATTAATTACAGTTTTTCTTTTACAAATTCTAAAATAATTTCATAATTAATTTTGTTGTCTTGCTAAAAAGTAATGAAACATTTAATATTATTTGAAATTTATTGATTTTTCACAAATATTGTTTGTTGTGTTTAATACAAACGTTTATTGCAGAATCATGTAAAACTCATCTATTACGTGCTTTATTTTATTTACCCAAAAGTTTTATGTAAAATCAGTATTAAAACATTGAATCACAAATACGAATAACCAAAAAAAACTAACTTCATGATTAAGTTTCTGATTAAATTTATGTGACAAAAGAACATACAATACAATAACTTGTAAACGTACACAATAACTTGGAGTATTAATAGAAAAAAATATTAGATATCTTTGGAAAAAAAATATATACAAATAGTTTACAAATTGATTCGTTTCGTTTTCCAATTAATTAGGTATAATTAAATTCCTGATTAAGTTAGTTTTTTTTTACATTTTAATCGAATCGGAACGAAAAAAAAAACTATATGTATATACAAATGAATGACATGGGGACAAATGGGGAGTAATTAGTAAAGCTTGAATGAAAAAAATTGAAAAAATAAATTACACACAACACTATCTACCAAAGAAAAAAACAATACAAAAATTTAATTGTTAGTATAAAACTTAATTAAAACTATCTCGCCATGGATTTTCTGTTTTTTTTAGTGTTTGAATCGAGTGAAAAAAAATATATTTTTCATCTCAAAATGATTTTTTTTTTGCTTTTAATTATTCATGTACGTATGGACTATGTAGAAAAAGAGAAATAAATGGCACTAACCTAAAAAAACAAAGCGGGCAGAGTAGTGTCACAGTCACGCAGCGCATAGAAAGATGACGGGTGATAGTAAAATTTCTAGTGTCTTCTTGAAAGGTGCGCAAACTTTGTCTTTCCTGCACAAGCATATTAACACACATCATCTTACTTGAGCCCGTCTCTTACTCTTACAATTATTTCGACAAAGAAACAACAAATAAAGAAAAAAGAAACACGACCAAAATATCAAATGAAAATAATAATTAGAGAGAACAAAGAACAAAAAATAGAAAGAATGATGAATCTCGCTTAGATTATAGGATGAATTAAAGCCGTGACATCGTTTTATCAATACGAACAGATGCTCAAGCGAGATTTCCAAACATCCTCATTCCTTTTTTGTTCTTAGAGGAAATCATAAATTTGAAAAAAAAAAAAACAAAATACATGTACGTGTGTGTTATTGATTAGTTTTCCTTTCCAAAATAAAAGATGGAAGAGTAGAAAGTAATAAAATAAGAAAAAGAGAAGAGCAAAAGAGAAGGGTATGCACACACAAAAAAAAATGTTAATACAAACTATATACATTAAAAAAAATAAATATACGTAATATGGTGATGATGATTAATGATTGTTTACTGATCTCCATGCAATTGGCATTTGTTTTCGAAATTCTACAGCATAAAAAACTACTATTAATTTGTTCGGAGAAATATTTAATAGGTTACTAATTGTTAAGAAAATTTGTAAAAAAAAATATAATAAGAATCTAAGGCTACTTTATCGAAATGAAGGATGAAAGTATTGTAGAATAAAAAAAATAACAAAAACTACTAAAAACAAATAATGTAAATCAAATAATATAGATTAAGACTAAAAAAAAAATCAGTCGCTCGCGCCAGCATGGAAATCAATTTGAACTTTTTTTGTTTTAAATAATAATTTTGATGTAAAGGTGAACAGATTTGCCTTTAATATACATAAGCACATTTAGAATTACTTTAGCTAGAGCTTGATAATTTTAAAAAGCTATAATAAAATCAAAATTTCAATGATCCTAGGATTGTTAAATTTTGCATTTTGATGTAACGCGTCTAGATATTTTGTCTAATTGCCCTTTAATGGATAAATGATTTTTTTTTAAACTTTTTTCAAAACGAATCCAGTTTAAAGTTGATCACTTGTCCATTTAGCTTCTGTTCAACCTTCACGATCATCTACGAGTGAAATATAATACGTAGTAATAAAAAAAAATTAATAATAAACGAAATTATAAAACATCGAGAGAAAAAAAGTAAAAATCAAAAAAACACTTCGACAATTTGGTGTACGTGTGGTAATATATAATAATAAAAATATGTTATCTAATTATTTTTTTTTGAACGGAAAGTCTGAGAGATCGCGATCTTCATCATCAAAAGAAATGAACGTCGATGGAGGAAAAACAATAACCTTAGTTTTTGTCAATTGCAAGATCACTGCAATCGGAGAATGATAAATTTGAACAAAAAAAACATGCGAAATCAAAAGCAAGAAGTGTATTTTTGATTCACCAAAAGATTTTTTAGTCTTTTTTCGTTTTTGAGAAAATTTACAGAAAAAAAAATAATTATAATATGCAGAGAGCAAAAAGTAAAAGATTGATCACATGATTAATAAATAGTATTAATATATACATACAAGAGCTGTGGTTGTGTATGCAAATGGCCTATATTATATACAGGGTGTCCTCGCTAAATTTGGTAATGACAAAGCTGAAGATGGATTTTGCTTCTTGGGAAGGTGAATCACTAAAGGCGATTTACTGCTAGTGTTAATTAATTTAAATGTCTTAATAAGGAGGATCCAGAATGTATTTATTGCAACCTTAACGCGAGGTTGGAAATTGGTTAACCTTTAATTGATTTACTTGTAGATTGTGCAAAGGAAACAAAAACAAGCGTTAGCGTTAGAAAAGCAAATAAATAATCAATTATAATGTAGTAGTAAACCACGACCATGGAGAAGAGAGCACGCAGAGAGATGATGTTGATTGAATGGTGTCGAAGATGAGATGAGAGACTAAACAAATTTTGTGTTTGTTTTGGTTTTGTTGGGTCGAAAGGTTTCACGGAAACTCCAGTGGTGACTCACCTTGGAGTGAAGTTACAAAGTGTCAAAGGAGCCTCCCGGGCCGACACTTTTTGTTTATGTGTGTGTGTGTGTTTGTGCTTATGACGACGACCTCCGCGCTATACAGAATATGTATGAGATTGCATTTATATGTATATGATGTAAAGCGGATGAAGAGACTTAATGCAGAGAAAGAAGAGGGTTGGTAATCAACAGCAACAAAAAATTAAATTAAAATTATAGAGAATTAAAATAATTAAATGTAGGATTATATATATATAGAGAGAGAGGTGGTAAAAGTAATAATAATAAAGATTAATTAAGACGTACACCAAAACGTCAAAGTGCATTTGTCACCTATGCAATGGCGCTGCGCTGCTCGTAGAATGTCGGCTGCCGTCTTACCTGGCGAAACTCTTGAATGCAGCTGACTGCGGATTTATACAAAGTGGCACTCTACTCGTGTTCAATTGCTCCGCAATGAATTTGTGCATCTCCTCTGCAAAAATAAACAAAAAAATCAAAATAGTAAAAAAGAAGATGTTAGATTACAACAAAGAGTTTTGCGAATTATTTTCTGTTCGGACAATATACACATTTAATTTTTTGATGGGTCCCGAATGACATCTGTCACCTTGTGTCAAAGCGAAGAACTGGTGAAATACTCTTAGCAATTTGGCCGACGTACAACTACAAACAAATATTGCTTTGGGTCGCACGGCGAAAAGATTAAGAAACGCTGCTATAGATGATCTGGTATTTGAATGGATTATTTTCGTTAACAGATTATGCATTGTAGCTTCTAATGATACGTACAAACTACACTTCATATGTAGTAATATCAGATAAAGTGTGTACGCAACTTTTTATTATATTTTTTTTAAAGAAAATTAAAGAGAATAATTCTTAATTTCTCTTCTGCGCCCATTATATTGATTTATTTTTTTCTAAAATGTTATTTTTGTCCTTTATTGACATAGTATATAGAACTTTTCATCTCAGAATTGCAATAATAGTCGTGTCTATTTATTGTTTTTTTTTTGATAATTCACAAATTCTGTTTCATGATGAAATTAGTTTTTTATAATAAATAAATTTTGTAAAATAAATCTTTTGACGCTCATAAAATAAATTATTTTCCATAGAAATCTGCGGTACAATATATCCAAAATTATAACATCATCATCTAATCTTGTTACAAAAAAAATGTGGTTGTGTAATGGAATGACATATGTACTTTATATTGAATGTATTGCTGTTAATGATTTTTCATGATACAAGAGTGTCATCTGAACTCTGCGGATGTAGGCGATGCGGTGTGCATATGTATATAAAATGCATGATTTCAATATGCAGAAATTACGTTTACGATGAATTCGGTAGCAATGAACCCCTTAAGTGGATTCAGCAATAAGAATGAATTTGTGAAATATGGTCAGTGTGTAATGGACGGATATTTATTTCAAATTGAAAGAGCGGTTGTAGGGTGTATAAAACTGCGATCGATCGTAGCGTATCAAATGATTCATGGGTTTTTGGGTGTGTGAATTGACTTACCTTTCACCTGGCGCACGGACGTCAGCTTCCGTTCCCAGCGGTCATCGAAGGGTTGAGGAGCGGTAGTCTCGAACTCGGTCGTGTACTGCCTCATTCCGCTGTTCGTTGTGTAACAACATTTGCACATGCAGGAATGGTACCTGAGTCGACCCTCATCCAGGTAAGGATGAGCGAGCGCTTCGACGACGGTCATCCTCTTGTCGGGATCGAAGACGAGCATCTGGCATAGGAGATGGACGACTTCCGGTGTCGCCTGATTCGAGAGGGTGTACAAGGCAGTAAGGGATGAAGGCTTCTGGGCCCTGTTGAGCATGTGGGTTTTGGCACCTTCGCACGCGTACCTCATATCCGTCAGCGACGGCGTTCCCAGCAGCTCGGTGATCAGCTCTAACTGCTGGATGGGATTCTGGGCCTGGAACAGGATCCTTCGACCCAGAAGCTCACCGAAAATACAGCCCACCGACCATACGTCCACGGCGGCAGTGTAGTGGCGAGCGCCCATGAGGATCTCCGGGGCTCTGTAGTACTGAGTCACGACCTCTTGGGTCATGTGCTTCGAGGAGTCGGGTTCCTCGACGCGCGCTAATCCGAAATCACAAATCTAGAAGCAAGAGCCGTTAGCAAACACGAACATCTAAACAAAGAGAGTAGTGATGATACCTTAAGAACACAATTACTATTGACAAGGAGGTTTCCTGGTTTTATGTCTCTATGCAATATCCTGGCAGAATGTATATATTTCAGTCCTGAAAGAAGTACAATCGTATAGCGAAATCGAATAACGCAATCCATCGTCAAAAGAACAAACCTCTGAGAATTTGGTACATGAATACTTTGATGTGGTCCGAAGAAAGTGGCTGATGGGAAACGATGATCTTGTGAAGATCGCTCTGCAAGAGTTCTGTTATAACGTATCTGAAAGGTGGATGTTAAGGAAAATTCTGGTAAGAGCTCGGAGGAGCGAGACGACGTGGTTTTTACTTCATTTTATTTATCATTTGCTTCTTCTTTTCGGATTTGAAAGAGAGAAAAAATGCTGAGAGCGGCGCGCCGTGGGAAACAGGTAGCGCGAGACGATCCCGTCTCTCGTCGACCAAGGCCAGAGATCTCTCGCCTCTTCTGATACTTCTTGGACCAGAGAGTAGTGGTGTCTCTCCTCAGGTACACGCAGAAGAAGAAAGATACTCTTCTCTCGGCGATGAGGGAAAGAGGCTAACAGAACAATACCTGTGCGCGCTCGAAGGTTTTTGCCCTCCCATCAAAACCATTATTGATTGCACCACCTTACAAAGAGAGGTGGTAGGTATAAACAGAATTCTCAACTAGACCAGTTCTTCATTATTTTTTTTTAATTTCGGAAACGGATCTTAAGAACGCAACGCGAGAGGATCCAGATTTAAAAAAAATGAGTTTATTTCCATTACTTGCGCCGTGCGTGCGCGCTCAGACTTTCTCCTTTTCAAGACTGTTGTGGGAAAATCGTGTAACCCAAATAATTTCGCAACGAATTCAAATGCACGATCGAAAAGAAAAATTAGTTTTGAGAAAATTGTAGCGGTTAGTTAGATTTGCATCGATTTCGTACCGAATTGGAAAAGTGCAAAGCTCGTTTTCAATAGTGTGCATAGCTTTGGCACAGCTGTGTTTCGCACAACGTCCACCCACACGCATATACGAGTTCCTAAGGACACGAGAAAGTACATGTTTCGACAGCAATGCGGCGAAACAAAAACGAAAATAAGAAAAGAAAAAAAAAAGGACGAAACGTAATGAAAGGGAATACCTTCAACCTCAATCCGCATGTAAAATTCACTCATTCCGCAGCCTTAGGTACTATATACTAATGCATACCGAGAGAGACTTATCGATTTTACGTTTAAAAATATCCGAGGCTTATTTTCGTCCTTTCCAGACTACAACTCGTACATTATGTATGATTTCTCGGCACGCACAGAAAAATATAATAATAAAATAACAATTTGATTTGTCTGGAAAACGTAGTCCAAATTATGAAATCTGCATAGACCAAAGCAAATTTCATAACCGGACTGTACCACGATGATACATGCAGATGTTCCAATATATATATAGCATAGGTACATAATGCGTCCATCCAAATGGACGTCGAGTGGAACATTGATAGTACACACGGACGGCGTGTAATAACTCAAACTGCCGCTCCATTCCCGATCTAATTTATGTATCTTCGCTTAATGCAGCTAATTACTAATTAAGTTCAAACGGAAATATACGGGACGGCCACTTAATTGACATTCAGCGAGAAAGGGGGGTGGAGTGGGGGTTGTTTTATCAACTGGCTCCACCCTCTCATCATATTACAGCGAGTCTCTCTTCTGCGCTTCATTAAAATCGCGCGACGCACAACGATGCAATCAGCATCCCGAAACGACGTATATCGAAGCGAATTACCGCTTCACGGCCCCTTGACCTCTCCGCGCTGAGCTCGCTGAATTCTCGTAATCTAAATTACACAGTCTCTGACACCCCTTCTCTCCCTCCCATTTCCCCAACAAAACCAAATCTAATTAACCTTGTAATAATCAAACAACGTATAACTAACCAAGATGACAACTTAAATTTGCATCGGTTTACATAACATATTCAGTGAGCAAGAGTTTACTATTCAAATACACGAGCTAATTGCTTTCAAATCTACACCGAGGTTAATTTCAAATTGTCTCAAAAGATCAATATGACAAAAACGAAAATTGCACATTTTCCTTGAAACATAATTCAACATTTACGATTGGAAAAAATTACTACGTGTGTCGGATTTCAATGAACCAAATTCATTAATATATTGCAATACACATTTATAATCAATATTAACTGTTGTACAAACCGCTTACATAACTAATTACTAATTGAATTTTTTAAAGGAAAACTGTTAATATTTAAATATCAGCATGTAACTAAAAAATAATGATATGCCTCGTGCACCAATAACGTAAATTCTTCGAAATGACAGAGATAACGTGCGAGTATTTAAGTAAAAAATCGGAATATTCACCCTAATACCACCGAATTGAATTATTTGATTACGAAATTACGTAAACCATTCATCTGCTTACAAAAATAATTATTAAACGGAAAGATAAGACTAATCAGATAAGACAGAAATATATAGTAGAAATCGTAGTAATTTTGGATTGATAATTGCCAATACAAAAATATACCTAATATAACTTGCAAGAAACAATTTAATATTGATTGTCATTTCATCATTGTCATCTTTGTCTGCATTTTTTTTTTGTTAATTGTATAATTATTACTAAAATTATTGTCTAATTTCGTAACTAAAATGATTGGAAAAAGTTAACTTAATCAGATTACAAATTGAAATTTTTCGGATTATATCTTTACATTTAATTAAATATCAAATTACGTGTATGATTTTGTTCTATTCATTGCTTTTGTAATCTATAAAAGTGTTAAAAAAAATAATCATTATAATTAGATTAGTCAAATTTTAAAAAAATCTGTAATTTTTCGATTATTAAATTGTTTGTATGACGTTGAACGACGATAGTGGAACGACGTAAAGCGAATCAAAAAAAAAATATAACACATTTGTATAAATTGAAAACGTGCCTAGTTGGAGTTGGCTTATCAAGTGAATAGATAACAGAAAAAAATGCGTGGTGAGCAGAAATGCAGTTATGATAATCGACGTATAACGAAACCAATCATGTTTTCTTTCATGTCATGCACGGCCTTGCATTAGGTGAGAACGTATCATCGGAAACAGCGACGGCATAATTCATCGATGATTTCATCGACGAAGACATTGTTCGTATTTTGACAGCGCGCTTTCAGAAGAGGAAGACACAAATCTTCCTCCACTTTCGAATAACACAATAAATAAAAATATGCAAAAACAATTTCGCCATGGAAGGCAGGATCGTATTTAGCGCATGACCCATATTGTTGCGAATTCGCTTATTATTATTTTATTTTTTTATTTATTTCTGGTCGCTTCGGTTGCAAAATTCCCCGCCAACCTTGCTGCCTGCCCGCGCTCGACGGCTCATTAAAATTATAAATAAAAGAAGGAAAACCAAATCGCTTGCATAATGGAATACGAATCCAATTATAAAAAAGCGCGCGCGCCCTAAAACGAGTTAGATAAAGAGAGAAAAAGAGATACGGCGAAATCCGATCCAGGTACGGACCGCACACATGTTAATACGTTCATATATATAAAAAAGGATACATTTCTTGGAAGAAGTCTAAGTGCGGAGGTTGCAGAATATCCAAGGCTGATAACACCTGAAACAGAACACGCAAGATAGTAAACGACACAGTACAAATGCAAATATAGAAAGAAAAGAATCGTCGGAATCCGGTGGTTCTATCTAATGCGAAAATAATTGCTACTTGGTCGGACTTTGGGGTATTGTGGTAATACACATAGGTTTCCGACAAATTTCTGGCGACCTTTTGCACAACAAACGACCGCCGCCCGCATTCATTGTTCGCGGCGGCTATTTGAATAATTGAACAATGAACGTGTTTCTACTCTTTTTTTATCTGGATGTGGTGTCCAACCAAATTCGTTTTATCCCGATGTTTTATTAGTGTACGTACATAAATTGTTGTACGCTGAGCAAATGTACGTTAATCGAACGGTAAATTCCAATAAATACATGTATTTACTAGTTTTCTTAGCACGCGCGTTAATTAGTTCGCATGAACGTACTCGATATTTACACTAACGTACAGATATTATTTACTGAGAATTCCCGCTACAATTTTATTTCAATCGGACTTGAATAGACATGACATCATAAATAATAGTGTACGTATTATCGAACAGGTGTACGTTAAGTGAACTTTATAGCAAATTCTATTTTCATTGTATTGAACAATTGAATTGTACAAGTACGTATTGTGGAACGTACATTAAACGAATGTACGTTAAATAAACGATGTCTCCTATACTTCTATAGCAAATTCAATATTTTTTTTTACTACTTACATTTTCGTGCTTGAAGAAGCACAGCATTTTCAGTTCCCTGAATACTCTTTTGGAGGACACCAAGGATTGGAACACATTCGGCAACTTCTTGAGGGCGACGCGACGTCCATCACGTGGATCCGTTACAGCCCTGTAACAAACAAACAAAAGAACAATGAAAAAACGATAATCTCCCAAGATCATTACAAAGACTACATTCGAACATCTACGCGAATCTCAATTAAAAATAATGCCGTTTCGATATAATTGTAAATTCATTTATATAATTTAACTTTTATAATTAGAGACAATTTGATATTATAAATTTTACGACTTGTCCAAAAAACTGTCACATATTATCAGGCTATAAATTGCATTGAAATATATCAAATATTGAATATAATGATATTCATGTCTTATCCTTGAATTAATTTAATAAATTGATATAATGCACTATTTATATTATTTTACAATTCTGAACATATAGAAAATTTCAAGTAAACATATAATTTATTTGCTATACATCAGAATATTCCCATAAATATTAGCTTATTAATAAGATCCACTTACAAATAGTTTCAATTATAAACAAACAAGAAGTGAGTCTATTATTCATTATCAAAATTAACGAATTAACAATTTTGTTATCTATTAGAACGCTTCGATTCGTAGAAGGATGAAAGCAATTCGTATTAGGAACGGCCACTTGAAGCACTCATAAACAGATAGGATTTAATCCAAGAAAAAAAAGTAGTTCACAGTTTCTGATAAAGCAGTTAAAAGTAGATCATCTAATGTTGTCAAGTATGTGAGTCATTTAGCTTTGTTTATTTTATTTTTTTTTATCTAAATTTGAAGAAAATATTCTGAACATGAACTTTTTGAAAGCTTCGAAATTTGAAGAAATTACAAAATATATTTGATGAACTTTGCAAAAATTAGTCGCAAAAATGTTATTAGTTACTGGTTGTATATAACTATCATACTTATCATAATTATGAATAGTAATTGAGGATCTATAGAATGGTTATAAAATGTATGATAAATACATAAATACCAAAATGGTTTGGAAAAGCTATGAATATTTAATTAATGACATATTTGCTATAAAAAACGTTGGTAACAATCGTTTCTATTTCTGTCTTTCAAAGCAATGAAAAATCGAGGCCAAATTACAATCATATTTTTGAATACAGCAGACAAGATATACAAATCACCATTAATGTTGTGGATGTTTTGAATTGAAGGCACTGTTAAAAACATGTAGAAAGAGGTCTTCTCGATGGACGTGAAGCAACCTTTACAATGAAAAAGTCTACTACCAAATTTTTGAATAACCAAAGACAGACAAATGAGTAGTTTTGTAAGCTGATTTCCAAACAGCATCCCATTAGATTAGAAAGAGTCTCTTTTCGTCTGAGCAGCAGCAGCATTGTGTTTCCCTTGTGCTCTTGCTGCTCTGCAAGGTTACCAAACGACGTTAAAATGTGAATCGTTTACTTTACAAACGTTGTACACGCTCATACTTGACAGGCTTGAAGGTACTGGAGGTCAGTTGCTTTGCGTACGTATAAATAGACCTTAACATTATAAGACCGATAGCATCGAGGAAATAAAAAAAAAGTATGAGAAGAGTGGTCGATGGTCGAATGGGAATTGGATAAAAGGGCCTTGCAGGGATGGAAATCTAAAGGAAGTCCCTGAATCCTAGAGGTCGCGCCACAACAACGCGTTGAACTCATTGAAATTGTTAGTGTATGGGGAAATGTATATATATATACACACACTACACAAAGTCTGAATGCTCAATAGACGCGGCGCTTTTCCCGAATTATTTTTAGGTAACCCCGTGGAAAGGGGGCCCCCCCTCGATAGAAGGGGGGTCTATACTACTCGGGCAGCCGTCACAGGATGTTGAACTTGGTAATTGTCCAAGGCGGAGCCGCTGCTTCGCTTATAACACAAGGTAGGTTCAAGGCCGTTTTTACACTTCTTTGTTCTGTTCCCGTGTGGATGAACGTAGATGTGTATTTGCTCCAAACTCCGGACGAGGAGGAAAAACCTTAGAAATACGTACATATTATCATTATCATTGTTTTATTTTCTTTTTTTTCCACAGCGGCGGACTTCGAGCAGAGCAACCGTTTCTCACGTACTTCTATTTCGTATCATGATGCATTTCACACTTCCGGCGTATATCGAATCCTCGAATTACACACTGAATACTCATCATTCTTTTGTTCTCCATCATCATTACACGCGAGCTTCATTGTCTTTAACAAGGCAACTTATTTGGAAACTTATCGTAAACAACAACAAAAAAAAAACATAATCTCAACACAATTCAAACAATCATTGTATGATTGTTACTTTATCATTTAAAGATACGCACTAATAAAATCAAATGATTCATAATTTCAAAAAGTATGTCTGTAATGCCCAATTTATTTATTTTTTTCAATTATCATTATTTCATTAAAGTAAGAACTAATATATTTTTATTTGTATCATTTGTAAATCCGCACTAACAAAATAAAACCTACTATAATTTATAACTTCAAAAAGTATGTCTGTAATTCTAAATGTTTATCTATTCAACAAAAAAAAACTCATTAATTAATTTTCTTTGTGAACATGAACTAATATCAATTGGTTTGCATTGTCCTATTTTACAGATTTATAAATTAGTACGAAAATTATTTACATTAATAATGCAACAATTAGTGAATAAACCATTGTATGTATTGCACAGATATGCAATAAAGATTATATTAATATCTCGAGAAACGCAATTTGTATGTTTGCAAATATTTAAATATATAATTATTAAAATATAATACAAATTAATAATTAGTTTCAACGATCCTTCCAAATAATATTTATCAATATTTCAGCAAAGTTTAATTTACAAATTTGTTAGAAAAACTTTCCCAAAAAAGGGTAAATTTTGCTTAATTATTAACACTTCTCTAATTATTGACGAAAAACAGAAGATTGTAAGCTGATTTCTGTGAGATTGAGAGTGAAATCCCCAATAGTTTTGAAGTGTTTAGGTGATAAAAACAAACATATTTTAACTATCTTATCTTCTCTTGACATTTTTTTATGTAGTTAATGTTTAGAATACTTCCATGTTCTAAAATAAATGTATTACAATATTGTGAAGTAAACTTTCAATAAGTAATACTTATTGAAAGTAGCTAAATTTTGAAGATTTGAAAAAAAAATCTATACTATTGATCTCATATGCGTATAGTGTTTATTTAAGTAATTTCTTACATTATTTTTAAGTAAATAGGATTATCTGTATTTGCAAGGAAGTTTTTATCCCGAATTGAGTATTGACTTCGTGGCCGTGTGTCAATATGTGTAGTAATATGAGTTGTTGCTCCAATACATCATTTCCGTTCTTATTTGCGCCGAGTAAGTGTTAAACACACACCCATTGCTTAACTTTCATTCTCAATCGCAAAAAAAAATATAAGAGAAAATCATTAAATATTAAAAAAAATATATTATTAATAAGTTTTTCGCTGTAAACATTAAAAAATATATACAATTCCACGAAAACAATTTCTCAAATTAGAGAAGGTTGAGAAACTTTGCGGAAAAATTTGCGGACAAATGCCGAGAATAATAACAT
The DNA here is from genome assembly GCF_001412225.1 of Nicrophorus vespilloides. Taxonomy (NCBI): domain Eukaryota; kingdom Metazoa; phylum Arthropoda; class Insecta; order Coleoptera; family Silphidae; genus Nicrophorus; species Nicrophorus vespilloides. The sequence continues at coordinate 134,102 of NW_017096548.1, forward strand.
ATTTTGTTCATGCACGAAAAGCTCGATCCAAGGTTTACCCGATTTTGGAAATAAAAGCGCGAATGAGAGAGAGAGAGGAGAGAAGAGAGAGGTGACCTCTGTACGTGCACTTGGCCGTTTTAAAATTAGACTTTTGTAGAAACGGATTTAGAACTGCGTGCGAACATCTTGAAGATCACACCGATCCTCGAAGAGAAAAGGGAACAACAATAATTGTCGACGAGTTATTTCCGCGCTAACAAAGATCTTATTTTTACCGCAAGACTTGAAAAAAATAGAGTCCGTTTTACCATTTATGGGTACGTGGAAAATGCATTTCGTTTGAAGTGAAAAATTTCGCATGTTTATTTACAAACGCCAATGAATGATAATGGAAAAAGACAGAGAATGGGGGAGAGAGAATGGAAGAAAACACAAAATATGCATGTAGTAAACAAGTCTGAGTGAGTCAACTTAAAAATAGAGCAAATTTGCGTTTTCGCATTCATACATTTTTTTAATTTTAGTTCCGACGTTTATCTTTATACTTTCCTTCAATTGGTTTGTTTTTTTTTTCTACAGCAATACTTCGAATAGTGCGGATTCCCTATAGTCCGGTTTGAAAATTTCAAAAGAAATAAAATTAATTGAGCAAAATAATAATTAATTTAATTTTTCCATTAGTCCGTATTCAAACAGTGATGGAATCAATTACCCGGACTATGCGAAGTATTGAAGTACTTCTTTCTTTTTGGTTTTTGTTTTTGTTGTTTTAGATGCAATCGATATGGGGAAAAGACAAACTTTAGTTCCGACGTCTTTCTTTAGCCTATAGTTCAATTGGGTTTTTTTTCTACAGTAATACTTTGCATAGTGAAACTTCCATTATTGTCTTCGATTAGTCCGGATTCAAACAGTGGTGGAACCAATTACCAGGACTATGCTAAGTATTGCTGTACTTCTTTCATCTTGGGTTTGTTTATGTTGTTCTCGATGCAATCGATATGGGGCGAAAACGGTTTTTGGACCGTGCTGTACTCTCTCTCTCCGGCCGCCAGACTTGTTCTTCCTGTTCCCCATCAGGAATCGCAACCCTCGGGTAACGTTCCCATCGCCAATGGCGGTGGGATCTATTGAAGGTCGGATCCGCACCCTCCGGAACCCCATTCCAAAAGACCCCCCAAAAAAAGAAACCCATAAAACCCAAAAACAAATTCGGAAATATACCTGCACCCAAAAATAGCAACAACACCCATAATTTCTACAAACCAAAACCAATCCATTATAATTAAGGAATTGCCTAGAGAAATATTTTGGGCTTTGATTATCCGCACTATGCGACGTACTTGGAATATATCGCCAAAGAATTATGTCAGTGAACTATAGGAGAGAGTGTTTTGAATTCTTAGGATTTTCCGACTTGCAAATGAATAAAGAAAGCAAGTGAACGAGAAATGCGATTCGATTTTCTAATTTCCACGTATGGAAAAGTCGCGTTTTTTTTTCCAATTGTCGAATCGGACAACCAAAGTTTCTCGCTCGAATTGGAACTAAACGTAGGATGGACCCAATTTAGTGAATGAAAAATATTTAAAAAAAAATCGTCATCATTCGGTTCCCGACTTGAACTAACGCACTCAATTAAGTATTTAACGGGTAATTTAAATATTTACACGAAAATATACTTAATATATCTTATGCAGAGCATTTTTTCGAGAGATAATTAAAATAAATTTTAACGACACCATCTGGATAAAACTAACAAACAAACGTTATGAATCTGTTCGAGTGTTTCAAAATTTATGAGCGTAATTGTTGAATGAAAATTTTAATGATTTATAGATGTTTTAAATAATTTAACGGTAGATTAGAAAAAAAATACATTTTGTTTAAATTCCTATTTAACAGTCGATTCTCGCACAAACCAAAATTTAAAATAATTATCTACAAGGTTGTTCGCAAATCGTGCATTCCTTTTAACTCAGCTCACACGAAGCAATTTAAGACCAATTAAAACAATAAATATTCCAAAATATTTAAATTGAAATTTTAAAATGATTAATTATTACTTTTTTATATACAAAGTTTTTCGAGATTAGTAAGTAATTAATAAAATTTCATATTTAAAAAATATCTTTCCATTAAATACTCCAATAATTGTAATCAAATTAACAACATTTTAATTAATAAATCACTTTTGTTCAAAACAAATTATAGTATGAAAAGTTGATAGAAAAAAAAAATACGAAATTAATTATTGTAAAGTAAGCAACGATTGTTTCGTATTAAACTTTGTTATAAATATTGTTTCTAAATGAAGGCAATCATTAGCTAATTACGTAATCCGCTTCCTTATGCAAAGATGTAATAGCTAATAAATGCATTTTACTGCTGGCTAATCTATATTCATTGACTCGTACCAACTCTTAATTGCGATTTCCTCATTTCAAATGACTCATATAAATGATTTTCCTTATACTTATACAAAATTATTCACTTTTATCCTATTTTTACATTAAACATTTTACAATAACTGTAAATTTATTTTATTTATAAAATGATGATAAAAATTTATATAGTGACAAAAAAAAATTATGTATAATAAAATATATTTTTGGAAGATGTACTATCTGATTTGTTTCTTTTGACGTTTTTTAATAAATATCATGTCTACATTGAAACAAATACTTTTCAATGTAAAGATCACATAAGTAAGTATTTTGTTTATTTTAATCTATTTTTCCAAATTTATGTAATCAGTAATACGGAATTTAACATATATAAAAGTAAAAACCATGATAAAATGTGGTAAGATAAGCATATTTTGAAATTTTTTAAATTCCTACGAACAAATTCGACTTACAAACAATATAATTTTGACAAAAATAATAAAATTTAATTTATGTTTTAATTGATTTTGTATTCATGTTATTACTTCTACTTTAATTGTTTCTTACATTTACAACATAATTCACTTCTATTTTAATAACATACAGAGAAACAACAAATTTATTATAATTTAATTATTAATAAATGTTTGGTACCAAAAAAATGATAATTTAATTAAGGTAAATAAAGTAAATGATGTTAAACTGCATTATTGGAAAAATAATTTTAAAAAATAGCTTTAATAAATTTATGTAATTTTTATGCATTTTATAACGAAATTGTCAGTGATTAAATTATTTACCAAATTTATTGGGAATTTAATCACGAAATTAATAAATTTATTTATTTATAATTGAATGCAGCAGAACGCAAATTAAAAATTAATACAAAATAAATTTGGACCTGTTTTGCTACGTTTCTAGTAAATAAAAGAGTTGCACATCGAAATTATGGTTTGTAATTTCAATTGAAAACACATTGGAAATTTTCTTTTATTATTACAATTTAATAGTTTTTCACTAGTGAGAAACTATTTTTTTAATAAAAAAAATTTAGAGAAAAAATGCTTTTTCTCGGAAAGAAAAAATACTGTTTTTATTTCTTACTTTTATGTAATTGCATAATTGTTGCAATAAATAATGGCATTACCATATTTTGTCTGTAATTGTATAATTTGTTGCAATAAATATTGCTGTTATTATTATATTTAGATAATATTTGTAAATTGTCAGATTTCTATTATATTTTTTGAGAAACTTATTCTTAGTAGTGATAGTACTTTCATTCAAAAAGTTTCTATACTGATAAGTGCAATTATTAATACTGATGTAACATCTACTTACAAATTATAACATATAATCTTGTTGTACGCAACAAAGTTTGAAAGTTCAAATTCCAATAATATTTATGAAGATTAAACGAGGAATCGAAGATTTGGAATCAATTTCCTAAAAATATTGTATAATTAGTATTGAAGATTAGTTTCCATCTTTATAATATCCAGAAATTGGCCTAAATCTGTTACATAAGTTGCAAATTATCATTTTTTTTATTTCTTCTGAAAAACTTATTTAATATAACGTTCCTAGACCAATTTAGAGCTTTTAGTACATCAAGTTATATCGAATCAGCGATTGTACTTGTATTCAGATATCGCTGAAAAGTTTTTTTTTATGTTGAAAACAAGTACTTGATTTAACATTGAACATTGTAATCTAAATGATTTGAAAGTTTGAAATTAAAGAATGAATGAGGAAATAAATGAATGTGTCGGTGTTCGACACAAAATGGTTTCAAGTGAGATAAAGTATTGAAGATTAAATATTAGATTTAATACTAGTTTAGTGGATGTATGGTTTCGACCTCGAGAAGGATAGATGTTTTGCAAATCGTTTGGAGGAGGAACATTAGATTGTCTACGATTTTGGACTGGTTCTGGTAACGAACAGACGGATAGCCGAAAAAAAAAGAATAAATGAAAAAAATTAAATAGAAGAACAAGACTAAATATTAAGGTCGTTCTTGTTCGGTCTGGTTGAGAGAGCAGAGAAGAAGACTTCGCGCTTCGCTTCGGGTTCGGTGAACGCTCGTCGAGCATTCGTCTCCTCCTGAGGCCGGTTTTCTTTCTATATAATATATGAATATAACATACCGCATGCATAGCATATACACACACTCTGGTAATTACGGCGGGGTGAGCGCAGAGTGTGTTGTATTTCGGTGGAGATCGGGTCCTGGGATCCGGAGAGGAGGGACGACGAGGACTAGGGTCGAAGGTGGAGGATGATGGCAGGGTGTGGAGGAAGAGGGTTGTATGGTTTGGGAGAGAAAGGACGAGCCGGCTGGGTGCAGGATACAGGAGAGCCGAGCCGAAGGTTCGATAGCCGGGGCGCGTTGCCGCTCTATCGAACGACGTCGCGCGCGCCCTTCGAGCCAACCCTCACGAAGAACACACCAAAAAAAAATATGAAATAAGAAATAAAATCAAACTGTAAAACAGCTACTAGCGTCACGTGCCACCGTTAATTGCAAGCAATCACTTTCTACGCTTAATTCACTGATTAATTGGATAAAAAAGTGAAATTTCTCTGCTTCTGCTGCTTTTTTTTTCTTCTCTCAATGGCTCATCCCGACCGAACGCCAGTGAAAACTCGGATTTCCATCAAACAAATTAAATGTTTCCACATCCTTAGCAACTCTACATTATTTTTTTTTACTTTCATTTCATCAACCGAATAAACAATTTCTTGAAGTTTTCATTTCAAACAGAAAGAAAAAAACTAAAAATCACATTTAAATAATATTTCAATTACTTTCCAATTTTACTCAACAAACATGAAAATTTAACAATTTAATTCCAAATACATTCATAATATCGTACATTCATCGAAAATTGACGTAAATAAACAAATTCTTGAAGTTGTAATCATAATAAGAAAAACTAATAATCACAGTTAAACGTATTGTATAAAAGTTGTAATTTTCTTCAACAATCATGACAATTTAACATCTATATATTTTCAATTCAATTACATACATTCATAATATCGTCCATTTCAATTGGTTTTTCAATTTTGTCTCAGCAATCATGAAAAACTAATATCCACATTTTCAATTTAATTTGATTCGAAAGACTTTCATAATATCGTGCACTCAACGAAAATTGACGTCCATAAATAATAATAATCGATGCTAACTCATTTATAAGTTAGAAATATGGAACTTGGACCCAAAGTTTATTTCAGTTTTGCTGACATATAATATTAAACAATATACATTTGTAATGCTGCAGCCACAATATTCGTCTGACATGCGACATAAATCAGACAAGTTGGTATGTACACATCTTTCAAATATAAAATGAAATCCAAATTTCAAATTTTTAGAAATAAATTATATACATTTTAAGTCAATTTGTCTACTTATATACCGAAAAAGCACGATATGTAGCGAATCACGTTTAGTGTGATAAAGTACGTATAATTAACATGAATTATTAAATGAATGAATTATACATTTAAATTATAGGTAAATAATATTAATAAATTATGAGTTGATATCATAAAAATAATTATAGAATGAGTCGTATACATACATTTTAAATAGAAGTAATAAATTAATAAACATGTCCATAAATTAATTGACTCATAAGCACTATCAGTCACCTTCAAATGTAAAAAAGAGTTCGACGGAAATCATTATAAAACTTCGTAGAACAAAGTAGTTCTGAAAAGCACATATTTAAATGAGAGCGAAAATACGAAGAAAGTTTCATGGAAAATACGATTTGTATGAAATCATTAAGAATAAATTAATATTGAACAAGTTGACAATAAGTTCTTGTATCCAATTATTTTTTAATTACAAAATATTTTTTTACAAAAAAAAATAATTAAAATCAAGACGATGATTGCGACGATTAATGAGTTTTTTTGTTTACAATTATTTAATTTATGTAATTGCACATTAATAATATTTATTTTGACAAGTAATATTGATATATATAAACAAATAAACAAATTTTATTGTGACGCCATCTATTTATTTAAAATAAACTATACCATTCAAGAAAAATACACGAATATGATTGAATTGGAAAAATATCTGATATTTCCAAAAAATATTAAAGTTACCAATAAATAAAACTCTTGAGAATTGATGTATTGAATATATTAAAGATTTAAATTTATTTAATTAAAAAACTTGTTGACAGTATTCCTTTTTTTTGTCCAACTCGAAAATGTATGATTTTATAGTAAATGAAAATCAATCAATAATAAATCATTAAAAAGCAATATCAGTATTGTATATAATCAAATTGGTTTGTGTATAAATAGAGAAGTCTTAAAATATTAAATAAGTACATAGTACAGAAAAAAAAGATAGAATATGGATCAACTGGAAATTATCTGATATTTAAATGTCAATGAACACATCAAAAGTTATCATGAACTGGAATTTAAAAAAAAAACCTAATGAGATTATAACTGTAATATGCTGAACATATTGAAAATGTTAAATTCTAATAATGTCGATCAAAAATAGCGGAGAATCATCCGGCAAGGTCACGTTCCTCGCATACTTCGATGGTGAGACCTTCCTCGTGGTTCCCAGAAGTTGAAGGAAACAACAGCCAGCCGAAAAATTGGGGACGCGTGAATTTTTCGAGGCAAAATATAAAAAAAAACATACACAGATATATAAGTGTGTCGAGGAATATACAAGTGTAGTAATAACGGTTATTCTTTCATTTCATTTCTGCTCGGTTTTTGTGTAATTCCATCCACTCTCCGTCTCTCTTTCGCTTCGCCAGAGTTATTTTACGGAACCGAAAATTTCGTTTCACACGCCACCGATCCCCGTTCCCCGCCATTCAAAAAATATACGTTCTTTTTTCTTCTTCTTCTTCTTCTCTGTGCTTTTTCCCGTTTGATTCATGAGGATACATGGCGTCTGCTACCACCCCGAAAATGAAAAGAAAAAAAAAAGAGGACCGACATCAAAAGGGACGACGGTGGGCTTCATCAGTCTCCTGGTCTGACTCAGACTCCTCTCTCACTCTCTCAAAGCCTCCCCGGATCCGTTGCTGGGGTGCGCGCCCGAAGTTGTTCCCCAGTTTCCTGCCTTTGTTGTGTAGAATCGGGGAGTGAACATACGCATTCAGAGAGAGCAAGAGAGAGAGGGTTGGTTTATATGGAGCGAGAGAGAGAAAGAGGAAGGCCATGTTGCCAACTTTATCAATGCGAACCCCCTTATCGAAAATAATTAATAATTCCGAAGCTCCATACAAACACATTCATCCCGGATTCAGAGTGGTTACGGTTCGATAAAATTTATACTTAACTTTATCCTCAGATTAAAGCAACGAAAATTAATAATTGAACAATAATTTTAAGTATCTTTGTTTAAATATTGTATTTTGTGTAACTATAGTAACAAATCTAATTATTATCAATAATAAATAATGAAAAATCATAATTAAACAATGAATAAAATGTAATTGTTTATTTCTGTCCGATAGATGGCGTCACATGTGTCAGCAATTAGAGGATGTTCGCAGTGACACCCCGAGAATTTAGGATATCTTATCGAGGAACGCACGATTCCCTCGTGCGAGTAAAACGCTGTTTTGTGTGACATAAGTGTAAAAACCATGTCAGTAGGTCAGGCAAACCATCTTCTTGTGCCGCACGAAAAAATAAAAATAATGCACGGCTCGCAACTTTTACCAGGCTCGAAACACACATTCCTCATATCCATTCACAAAACAGAATAGATACTACTACTATACAATATACTCATTTTCAAAAAAATAAATAAATAAAAAAAACTTGCAAGTAATTGTGAAATTCAAACCTTAGCAAAACTGAAAGTATAATATAGTAAACTTTCGTAATAAAGAAATCAAATGTAAATTCACAATCGTAATAGATGTACAGCAATAGTTCGAATAATTAGGCTTCAATTAGTGCGGATTCAATATAGTCCGGAAAATTACAATATAGTAAAATCTTTTTGCTATTTATTTTATACAATTTTAATGAAAATGCAAAATATTTATTTTACAATTTTTAAGATATGAAAAAGTGTAATCAAATGAAAATGATATCTAATTACAAATTATTTATTTTTAACAGAAAATAATAATTGAAAATATTTTCACCATTGAAAATATGAACAAAGAAAATAAAATGCGTTAAAGAATTCAAGCATAAATCAAATTCTCCATGTATTGTTAAGAAGCAAATATAACAATGAATCATAAATAATAGCGAAGTCATCCAACAAAAACCTCAGTTATCGATAATTGCATGATTCCCATTTATTATTCATATAAATGCATTATTTATAACAAAAGAAATCAAATATAAACTATAAATTAATATTGTGAATATCTATACTTTTGATGATGTTTCTATGATAGTTATGATAATAACTGAGCGAATTTATAACAAATGGAATGTTCGCTCCATTACATAAATATCTATGCAATAATAATAAATATAATCTGTGTGTGTGTGTGTGAATGTGCAGTTTCAATAAGACGACTCAATGATAAATCATTTGAGTCAGATCTATTGCGGGTCATCAACAAGTCTATGTGATTTTTATGTTAGAACTATTATACGTGTCAAATAATGTACGTGCATCGATAATTAACATTCGTCGACGAGAGAACGCATCATCGTTCCGAGCTGACGAAAACGGATTTTCAGTCGTCGCTACCAAACGAAAAACAAAAGAATACATTTAAATAACTATTTAAGATCATCAACGAAGAGGCTCAAATGCTAAGCACACTTTGAAGAACATAAATATATGCATGAGCAACAAATTGTTTTTGATTTACGTACGTCTGATCCTGACGTTCTTTTTTAGTATGCTAACTTTGAGAACAATTTCTTGGTACAAATATGACTGAAATATTTAACAGCGTTTCTCAAACCTATTGTACTGCGTCCCAATTGTTTATAACATCAAATTTTTGACATTTTCACACAAGGTGACAGCTGTCATTTCGATACCCAATAATTTATTATGCTCAACATTGGGACACATAAGTTATGAAATGCTGCTGCATAAAACATCGTTTCAATTTTCAACAAATGTTTTTAATTGTTGTCACATTCCTGCTCGACAACTATTAACATCGTTATGAATATGTTGTACTGCAACTACGATCCCAATTTAATCGCAAAATATTCCGCAGTCATCAACCCAAGACTAATTTTAATATTTCTTTTTTCTCTTCATTTCAAGTTGAAGAATTCCGGTCGACCTCTTCCCTCGTATTACCATTTCATTACGCTGGTTATGCAAGAAATAATACTAAACTAAACGCAACTTGCATTACAAAAGTATTGCATAATAAGACCATCTACATTTATACAGACTGGCAAAAGAAAAAACCATCGCGAAACATCATCATTTCTACATATTAAACAACAAAATACCCAAGCCGCAAAGAAAACGTAAGCAATAAATTCAATAACAAAATTATCGTATAAATTTTTCAATCGTATCATTATTTCAATTATTCAGTTATTGTTGATTTATATTCCTTTACAATTGACGTAAAATGAATATCGTTTTCGTATATAGGAAAAAAAAGAGTAATCCAGTGTTTCTCAACCAAAAAGTTACTTCAGACTAGAATTGAAAGTTTATGTTTTGTTAAGCATTATTATAGTTTTTCAAAAATATTAATGTTCTTTTAATATATACGAATGTAAACATTCAATAAATATTAAGTTTATTTTTGTCAATTAAAATTAAATAGTTGTGATAACTGTATTTGTTAGGAAGTTTGTGTTTTTAATGGCAATTGACCACGAGGTCTTTTAATCGTGTGTATTTCTCGTGGTTATTTTCGTTAAGTAAACATAGTAGGTTCGTTGGGAGCTATGTAGTATTGGCACGGATACTACATGTGAGTGAGTGTGGCTCGAGAGGATATTATTGAATCTTCGCTTTTGGTGAGTGTCGAATTTGCAACATAAGTATAAACAGAGTTTATATGTATAAATAGACCATTTAAACACTAGAAATAGATTACTTTAATCCTAAACTATATGGTCAACCGGTTTGTAAAAAAATGTAGTAAAATAAGGAATTACATAACTCATATTAAGTTAATTATAGCAATTCTAACATAAAATAAGATTGCAGTCTAAAAATACATGCTACTGTACGAATGTAATAAATATTTGTATAAACTGGAATGAACTTTCTTGAACACTGAAAATTAAAAAAAAAGCGAATGTAACTTAATCTTGATAAAATTTCAAAACAAATTAATTAGTCCAGGATATTAGCAGGAATCGCCACATTATCTTGAAGACAACTTTAAAAAATTGTTATTATCTATAGTTGATTATACTATTATAAATTATGAATTATATGTTGATTAGAGTTAACTAATTTATATTTTCGTCGATTTGTAATTTGTTTGACTAGATAATCTTTGTATATATTATAAATTAAATTGATTAGTCTGAAGGATTTTGTGAGGAATTGAAAGATTAGTGAGCTAAGACATTTGCCGGGTCGAATATACTGCATTAGGTTTCTTGAGTACCGAGATAAGAAAAAAAAGTGAAGAGTGACTTCGGGATTGCCAATTTGGAGCAGAGATTTAAAACTGTAGATTTAAAGTAATCTTCCGGCCATCCTCTGGGATCTGGCAGACGTCAAAAAGTATTTAATTTCAAACGAAATGTCCGGCGAAGGAATTGGAAAAAGTATCGAGTTTCCTGTGGGCTGGTTCAACAGTCGCGAAAGGACAATGACGTCCTGCGGACGATACAGACGTAGACGATGGGAATATCGAGCGGAGAAGGGAAGGAACCCAAGCAACCACCGCCAGCCGTTTCCAGCCGCCTTCCTTTCATCCTCCTTCTCAACCATTTCTTTTTTTTTCCTCTCCCTCCCTGGGTAATAGACGTGTACACGTATTGGGTCTCACCACCGCGGCGTCATCTGGCCGACGACTGCGAAAAAAAGGGGCCCCTCGGCGGCTCCTATCCGCAGCGCAACCGACGAGGGCCCAGACCTGCGGCACCCGCTAATTGCCAATTACTGCCCCCACCGCCTCCGTCGACGTTTGTAACGGTCGTCGCAGCGGCAGCCGCAACCATCGCCGATGGCGGCGCGACGTCCTGGCGCGCGCGCTTCCCGCCGCGACAGAAGGCAGCAGCAGCAGGAAGGAAGCCGATGGTAGCCAAAAGGGGAAAAAATAAAAGAGAAGACTAAGATCAACCGGATTACGTTGAAAAATAAATGAGAAATGTGTATGCTGCATACGAACATGTGACCTAAAAGAGGAGGAAAAAAATCAATCCCGAGAGATGCGGATTCGGGGCAGGTGCGATCCCAGAACACCTGCCTCGGTCCGAGGTTGTAAACTGAAAGAACACCGACGGCGATCGCAAAAAAAAAGAAGTCAACCTTTTTTGGAAAGGTTCAACAACAACAACAACCAGACTGATCAGATGTACCTTTTTTTTACGTTAATCGTAAACTAAAGTAAAATACATAAATTGTAAATAAATTTCAATAAATAAAAACACAAATTTATACAAATATTAACCCAAGTTACTTTTTTGCAATTTTAACATATTTTGCCTTTTCAAATTTGTCTAAAGGAGACTACACACTGCTCGATATTAACCACCTATTAACGGGTTAACTATATAAAGTAACTTCTAAAAGTACACTTATTGAAGTGCCTTTGAGAACTTGCGCGTAGTGAGTAGAGGTGTTTACAAATAACGTTTACGTTGATACTTATATTTTGTAAATAATTTTATCGGCAAGTAACATAATAAATACAAAATATTTGTGTGTGCAATAAAACATTAATAATTATGATTTATTGCAGCAGTTACACAAAACAACAGTTTATCGGTAAACACAATTAAAAATACATTGAACCACATGCCAGTGACCGTTAAAATATAAAATAAATTTAATTGTCTATTTGTCTCATGAAATAAATTTTGTGTTTCTCTGTCATAACTTTTTTCAAGTTTGAAAGGTCACTTTAACACAAAGTGACAGCTGTCATTTGGTGACCCTTTAAATTCTGCACTATATAATTCAGAACCTACTAAAATGATTCGCAAACTGACAGCTGTCGCCTTGTGTCAACGCGAGGAACTGATCGAATATTCTTAACAAAATGTCAAAAAGGTTGAGAAACGCTGTTATAAACTATGTTTATTTAATTACTAAATATGAATTGTTTTCTTAACGTTCGTTCAATTGTTTAATACAGCAGCAAACCAATTATTTAACAGAATATTTGTTTAAGCATGAAGCGCTGTTATGATTAAACTCGGCAAACGTCCACCTGACAAAACAGTGACGCACGTTCCAAACAATAACATTCCCGCAAAATAACACATCATCATCATAGCATTGTCACTCTACTATTACTACTACTACTCGTTGACAGCTGTCAAAAAGCTGGTTGGGGTTTCGAAATGCGAAAGCTGCTTAGTATTTTGCAAATCGACGCACACCGAGTGCACCAGCAATTTCGTAAATGAATGAATAGGAAAGTTTCATGTTCTTAATTAACAGACAAAAAAAATATGATTTAATTGTATTTTTTTACAATAAATTGCTTTTTGTAAGGCTTCAAGAACTGGCGTTTACAAACGTCTTTATTTATGTTTTATAAAAAAAAAATAGTAATTATTTCAAAACATTGCAATTATAACGAATGATTATGGTTTTAAGTAACGAATTGTTTCGAAATTTTTATAAATATTAATATTTGTTACAGTTAATTTATATAGAACTTTCTACTGATTATCATTGGTTTTTTGGGTTTTAAATGTTGAATTTTTAAATTATTTTCATTAAAAAAATCTAAATATTACAAATATAACGAATGACTATGTTTTAAAACTTTTTACTGATTTTGGTTTTGATTTGAAATGAGGATTTTGATACTTTAGACAAATCACATTTCCAAACAAATGGTAATGAATTGTTTACTAATCTTGAAAAATCTGTGTTAATTTGTCTGTTAAATAGAAGTATAAGGTTGTAACGACATAGAAAATAAATATGAATACCAAAAGGTATCGACCAAACAGTGTGTGTATAAGTAATAAAGAGTAGATGGGTCAAAAAACTGTGAGCTTTAAAAAAACTATGTATGCATGATCTATTTCAATCAACAACCAACATATAAGACAAGACTTTCTTTGAAGATAAAGACTCTATGTGCGATGTGTTTACAATTCCGTGTCGTTTTTGTTTCGGTCTCGGAAAGAGGAAATTCCATTTCGGCCATTGAGTCATTGAACCTAGAATGTGTTTATTTAGCGCAGACGACGGGCGGCCTTTGCTGGTGGTGGTGGTGTTTGGGCCCTTTTTGGTTCCCATAAATTCGGGAGAAAAAAACAAAACGAAACAGAAGAAATAATACCAACAGGTACGACCGCAAACCACCATCACTAATAACACGATCCAGAAGAAAGCTTATACCTGGGTGGCGGTTCGTGGAAATCGGGTCCCACGAATCCAGATTCCTCTCAGGTAGTAAAGCAAGGTTTCGGTGCATAATGGGTGTCTCTCCGTAGAAGAGGTTTTTGGTGAATGCCAGAACGGGACGGGACGGGCTTATCTTTTTTCACGCTCACGTGGACGGCGTCGTTAGTTTCGGGAACCCAATTTTCGGTCGTTGTCCTCTCAAACAAGCAAACCTCTATCTCTCGCTCTCGTTCTCTCTCTCTGTGTCTGTAATCCCCTTTTTGGTTGTCTATACACAAAAGCTCAGCAACAACAACAGAACTAACGAAAAAAAAAGGAAGTTGAAAGAGGAAAAAAAAAAGGAGGACATGGGATAGATTCTCGGGCCCCTCGTGACAGAGAACAACAGTTACTTTGTTGGAGCGAAAAAAATCGATAACCAAATAGTTTTCAGTGACAAAAAAAATATATATAACACGCGGGTCTACTCTTAAGTACATCCTGCCAGTTGGAAGAAAGGAAATGGTGAAACTTTTTTTCCCAGATATATTTGGAAGGAACAGATTTTCTTCAAAGACGAAACATCAAGTTTTAACTTAGTTGCTTTTTTTCCAAACAAATTTTTTCCAACTGGATATTATTGAAGCAACATTTATATTATTTGCATGTATCAAAACTAGTTTTATACCCGTTGCACCTATCAAAACAATTAGACACTCCTAAATTGGTAATGAAACAAAAAGCCACCATCACATCCTGGTGAACGCGAAGAAAGGAAATGGTTCCACCTTTTTCACATCTGTGAATCGTATATTTAGAATAAGCACGTTTTCTTCAAAGCAAGATGAAACATCAAGCTTTACGAGATAAAAGCTCGTTAACATTACTTAATTGACAAAATCAAATATAAATTATAGAAAATATTAGACTATTTGCACCTATCAAAACTAGTTATCAACATTTCATTACCCGTTACTCCTAAAAACAACTAGTTTTAATTACACTAGTAATTATAATGAAACAAAAAGACACATCCTGGAGAGGATAGGGAATAAAGGATATATTAATACCTTTTTCTAACTTATTTCTCTATTTAGACTATCTTCAAAGCATGCTATGAAGCTAGTTAACATGACTAGATTGAAGACTCAAATAAGACCATTAACAAGAAATATTTAGCATTATTTTTTTGTTAAATTTTCATTCCATTTGATTCATACATCTGTGTACGTTTCAGGGTTTGATGTACTCGACATATTGGACTTTTCATCAACAAAAGAGACCAATCTCATTGATCTCTCCATTTAAAGAAAGACATAACTCCCGAGGCTTAATTAATTGAGAGCCATTTTGTGCTCGATCTATCGTCGAGCGAACAATAAAGAGGCTCAGAATGGCGATGTGGATGATGATCACAAAAAAAAGGAGTAGAGAGCGGTGGCAGATGTTCGTAGCACCTGCCCTTAAAAACTCTTTGGAGGGCCAGCTGTTCACCGTGTGCATGTATGTATGGAAGAGACCGTTGCTGCTGCTACTACAACTGCAATACTACCAAACAACAACCTCGCCGAACGAGCAGGACTAATAATGCAATAATTTAGGATTTCAGGTCCTCGGGGCGCAACGAGACCAACATACGCACGCAAGAGAAACAGATAATCCAATCATCAAAAACAACAATAACAACAAAAAATATGCCAACAAGAGATGGAGGAAAAACAGGAATCTCGAAGGAGTAAAACGTGCAGAGAGAACAGGCAGGTGATGGTGGTGTTACGTCGGGCCACCTGGATACAACACAAGATTTCTCGGAAACTTGCATTCGCCGAATAACACGAAAAAAAGAGAATCTTACTGCATGTTGATAAACACAGCACCAGCAATTTATTGCTTTCGATGCCCCGAAGCTAAACAAACTCATTAATCGAGTAATATTGTTTACTTCACGTTTTTTTCGTAGCATTTCCCTGAATTAGGAATAATCTTATCTTCAAATGCGGCAAAGACCCAATTTTTAGAAACTTATCCAGTATTAACACTGTTAGTTAAAATCTATTAGTATATTTTTACTGAAAGTCCATTATTAGAAATTATAAATCGACTTTTTATATACTTTTATTAATAGACTTTCTTTGTAATTGTAATTTATAGTATTTAAATTAAGTATTAAAAGTATTAAGTATTTAAATATAGTATTAAAATTAATTTAAAATTGTAACCTAAAAATGTCGCTTGTCAAAATT
The DNA here is from genome assembly GCF_001412225.1 of Nicrophorus vespilloides. Taxonomy (NCBI): domain Eukaryota; kingdom Metazoa; phylum Arthropoda; class Insecta; order Coleoptera; family Silphidae; genus Nicrophorus; species Nicrophorus vespilloides. Next base: position 150,196 of record NW_017096548.1, read on the forward strand.
AATAACTTAAAATCATAACTAACTTTTGACAGCTGTCATAATATTTAATAATCCTAAATTATAACTTAGAAATGACAGATTCAGTGGAAAGACCGATTATTAGCAATGGTTTTAAAAATTCCAATTATTAATACTTTATTTTTGTTTAATTTTGTATGACTAACAAACGATATTATTATCGTGTTAATTATATCAAATTTTCGAGTTATAACCTTGAACTGTCATGGAGTTACTAAATTTACTTTTAGATTGTAAGGAACCATTTTTAATAAACAAGTGTATAAATACAGTTTTAATATAATATAGTTGCAGTATACATTAAATAAACTGTTATGAGTAATCTTTGAAAGTATAGCAACACAATTATCATCAGCAACAGTAAGCAACGATCTTATCTGAGCTACCGTTAACAAAAGAAGTAAAAAAAAAAGAAACAAGAACGTTCTACGAATTTGAAGATAAGTTCACGTCCTTTGTTTCTTCGACGCCGTTGATAACAACACAAACCGTCAAAACGCACAGGAATTCTGGTTCCGTTTCGCACGTATATATTGTACAACGATCGAAAAGGAAGAACCGTTCTTCCTCATAGATACAAACATTTACCAATACGCGTTAATTACTAACAACAACAAAAAAGAAAGAAACCATGAGCATAATCGAAATGACGGAATCAAATCCGAAGAGATGCAGCTGAAGCAAAAAACTGGGTCGCACTAAAACTTTCATTCGGAATTACCAAATCGAACGAAATCTTTCTCTCCCATCGCGTCTGTCTCGATTCTAAATATTTAGACGTTTCGCAAAACGAACTCTTCTTCCTGGATCTTCGGATTCCCGAAACGCGAACGCAGCTCTCCTCGCAAATGATGAAACGCCAATGCAGACTTGTAATATAAATAATCCGCACGCCGTTGCGGAAGATGCAGAGAACTTAGGAAATGCAGCGAACGTAAATAATGCGATCCTTCAGATATCCTTGATAGCAACGCCAATTAAACAAACAATTTGTGTTTATAAAATCCGAATGTTGTCGTAATGCAAAGAAGACCTGATTACGCAGGGCCTATTTTTTGTTTGTTTATTTGTTTGTTGTTGCCCCAATAGACTTTGCTTTGTAATTCTCGCTTTTTTTTTATCTGTACATACTAAATTTAGAAAACAAAGGAGACCATTTTGCGAACGTCATTGTTTCAGCAACTGTGTAAATCCAATGAATTGCAAACGACTATTTGTTGCTCTTTCTGTTTTGTTTTTATTTTATATAAAATATTTTTATTTTTATGTTTGTTGCCGTCCAATTAAATAAATCGTAATTGAAACCGCCGGACGGGCAATTATAAAGCATTAAATTGCTGCGAGCGGGAAATAAAAGTTAACTACAGTTTGATTGCTTCCTGCAAAATTTTATCACATTTTCTATACTAAAATAAAATTTGAAGAAAAAATAACTCGATTATAATTTAATCGAAATTTCATAAGCACGCAACTATTAAAGTAAAATTTTGTATATAATACGCATTCAAACATAATACGCATGCTTAATCTAGCGCAAAAGTTAACATTCCTATATAATACGCACCCACAACTTATTAAATTTAATAAATAATATCAAATAGTAGTAATTTTCATGAAAAAAAAAAATAAACAAAAATGTCAAATATGACTTTTAATTATGACAGTGACAGATGTGCATTTTTATTTCAATATTGACAATAACGTTTTTACGCATATTATACTAGAATTTTACAGAAATATATTACATTTTAGATTTTGTCATAGTTTTTATAGCTACACTTTTCTAGAATCAATCATTCAATTTTTTGTTAACTTAACTGAATGCTTTAATTCCATGACAACATCAATTACAAGACCCGATTAGCACATTCCCTTTAAGCAAGGCAATCAATAATATCCTCTAAAAATATACGGCATTTTTATATGCTTCTCTGAATCAATAAAAAAAATGTACCTATACAAAACGTGATCATAAATAAGTATAAGTTAATATTTTAGAAAAATCTGGACATTTTATATACAAGAAAATTATTTAGTTCGTCTTGAAAATATGATTTTTTTTTCAGAATTATTCCATACATTTCTGAAGTTTTAAAGTATCTTTTTATTTCATGTAAATTCATAGAATAATTAGCTAAAGTATAAAATACTATAAATACTGCTTAATTCAGGAAATATCTGGGTATTACATAGAATAAACTAATCAAATTTGTGTGTATAATAAAATCTAATAAAGCACAAACAATTATTTTTTTCAAGAAATTAAGAAATATGCGTTCTTTAGTTACTCTCCTTATGCGAGGCTCTTTATCAAGGATCGTTCAGATCCGACACACGATCTCCGCGTATTTCTGGTATATCTATATTTAATATATTCAAACAAGGCCGACTTCGGTGGCCTTTGTTTCTCACTTCTAATTCAGGTTCCTTTGTTGCAATCGGTACGCACACACTTACACACATTTCGAATCGAAACACCGTTCGCTTTTGATAATTCGAAAATTGCCTGCAAAAGCAAAACGGATCAAACACGCTGGAAGTTTCAATTTTCCTTTTTGAAGTAAATTTATTCGCACAAATCGACCATTCCGGATTCCATCAATTGATCTCTCTCCTCTCTTCATCATCATCATCTCACATTACCATCATAATACTCCTCCGTATAGCGGATGACACAGCTATGCATCTTAAATATGTTACATTAAACTCGCACGGTCGGGCAATTAAACTCATTAGCGGAGAAGAAGGAAATGGAACAAATAAAATTTGATTGTTTCCCGTCATCTTCTTTTTTTTTGTTACGGAGCGAGCTGTAAATTATTCACGTTGCGCAGATGAATAAACATGTAAAAATTAATAAAGATCAACAGTAACAACCGGAATCGTCCTAATCTCGATCATTACATTGATTGACTAGACGAAATCGTCCGTTCGCTTCGAATTTATTGATGCAATTAATATTGTTAATTAAAAATTATCCGCGATTCGATTTACAGACAGGAAGAGAATATCATAGCTTGTTATAACTGTAATCACCGGCGTCGCCGAGATTTTATTAAGAAAAAATAATTAATACATAACCATTTAAAATTTAATAGATTCAATTTCTTCTATAAACTTATAAATCCTTCAATTTGTACTCAAAATAAACGAAATTTCTAATCTTCTATTATTTCAAATATTTCATTCTAATCACTTAAAATCAAGCTTAGTTTCTGCTATAAACTAATGAATTCTTCCTTACTGAATATAAACGCCATGCCTAATCTTCTATTGTTTTTACTTCAAATATTTCATTCTCATTGGTTTTCATGAATAAAGACTATAATAATGTTGTCTTCTCTAGGTTTTGTCAGTAAAAAAATCAGTCAAAATCAAGTAACGCAAGTAACTTTAATTGTTTGTTTTCATTTTGTTATTATACAATTGCTTAGTTTCTGCTATAAACTTATAAATTCTTTAAGTTTTTACTGAAAATTAACTCTACGCCTTAATCTTCTATTATTATTACTTCAAATATTTCATTCTAATTCGTTTCTATGAATGAAGATGATGAAGTAAAGTAGTCTTTGCTAGGTTTTCACAGTAAAAATCCATTAAAAATCAAGTAATCACAAGTAACTTCATTTGTTTGTTTTCAGATTATTATTGTTCGGTTGCTTAGTTTCTGATATAAACTTATAATTTCTGCAAATCAAGAAATCGTAAGTAACTTTATTTGTTTATTTTCAGTTTGTTTTTGTTGGATTGCTTAGTTTCTGATATAAATTTACAAATTCTGCAAATCTTTCTTATTGAAAATAAACTCAATACCTAATCTTCTATTGTTATTACTTCAAATATTTGATTCTAATTCGTTTCTATGAACGAAGATGAAGAAGAAAGTAGTCTTCGTTAGGTTTTTTTCAGTAAAAATCCATTAAAAATCAAGAAATCGCAAGTACTCCATTTGTTTGTTTTCAGTTTGTTATTTGTTGAATTGCTTAGTTTCTGCTATAAACTGTTCAAAAGTAACTTCAATTGTTGTTTGCTTTTCACAGTTATTGCAATTCTTCAATCATTCTTAATTGAAATTCGCCAATTACAAAAAAAAATGAGTTTCATCAATACTTCAGTTATTCTGACTTTTAATGAATTATTATAATTTAATAACTTCTTTTTTATTGTTTCTTAAACAACTATTGCAGTTCTTCATTGTTCATACCAGAAACAAACAAATTTATTATATTTATGTAACACAATTATGACCATCGTCGCAAGATTTTATTGCGAAAAAAAAAACAATTCTATTGTGAGTTTTTTCTTTACAATAATTCAGTTTTTACTTAAAGTATTTTTACTGAAGTTACAAATAAAACAAAATATAATCCAATCAAAAATCTAATAAGTATAAATCAGTTTTTGTCTGCAACTATTCTTCAATTATTCTTACTTAAAACAAAACAAAACAAATTACACTGCTTGTTACTTGATATTAATAAATATAATTCACTGAAGAACTGAAGTAATATACATAAAAAGCATCAATTTCTTCACAGTTCTTCGATCTCATTAAAAACAAGAATAATCCGTAATTCAATACAATGTAATTACATAATCCAATTATACCGTGGGACTACTACATCGATATACGGTGTTTCCTGTCCATTCGCATTTAATTAAATCAAATAATTTCGGCTTCGGAATAGTTGGGTGAAACCACAATTAATGTTCCTCTGAAAATCCATCAAAAATAAAAAATAAATAATAATTAACAGATTAAATTGCACGTGAAACGTCGACGACTCTTAATATAATTGGTTTCGCATTTCGAATCAATAAAATAATACGCGTTGTCATCAAACAATTTCAGTCCATCGAAAACCATTTAAATCTGTTCATACAATAAACTGAAAAAAATAACCATTTTTCAGTTAAAATAACTTATTGTCCAGATGGAAATATTTTATTTGTAATCAAATTAAGAAGTTAAACAAAATTAAACAAAAAATTGACAGTTGACAGTTTTGATAACTGTCATTATATATTGATTAGTCATAATCTATTATAAGATATGCTTCAAATAATGTTATTTATACAAATACAACACAAATTAAACAAAAATTGACAGTTTGAGAAATGTCATAATCTATTGTTAGTATTGCTTTAAATAATGATATTTACACAAAGTAA